>NC_137471.1:29078181-29260681 GCF_964235325.1 Thermobia domestica
AAAGTGTTGTTCTTGGAACACCTACGTCCTACTTAGTTTCAGAGCACATTTCAATGGTTTTCTGTAGGAAAATATGGGGGTGGGTTCAAGTAGTCCGAACGCGAGTCTTACTAGGACTAGTGTTGTAAATAAAAAAAAAAAAACGGTTCGTATTTTTTCAGAAATGTACGTTTTTTTAAGAAAAAAAACATTGCCTCTCGTTTTTTTTCTAAATTTCGTTTTTTTTCAAATAGTCATTTGTAATGCATCTTACGTCTATTTAAGTATGAAATATTTTTATGTAGATGTAACCACCGTAAAATGCAACATAAATTAAACGCTAGATATTGATACGCCACAAATATTTTACAATTTACATGAATACCATACCTATTAACAATTCGGGTTTCAACAGTTTTCATCAATATCAACTAAGAAATAAAAGTAGATATGAATTTTTTTTTTCGTGCAAACAGGCCTTTAATAAGTATGAAAATAATGTCACGAACAGTATAAAAGTCAAATAACTTGTCTAAAGGTAAAAACTAATACTAATTTGCCTACTAGTATTTTTTCCAAATATCATATATAAATAATTTGTCGACTAGATATATATATGATGTGCAGAGCCGGCTCTACCATATATGCAACACGTGCATTTGCATGGAGCGGCAAGTTCGGAGGGTCCGGCAAAATCTGTCATAAGTATATTATTTAAATTAAATATTTCTTGTTCGAAACAGACTTCATGATGATGGTAGTTACACTTACTAAGCTGACCTATTTGAATACTACATTCATAAATTATGTTTAGGTTTCGTTAGCTTAAGGTCACATGGACAATGCTAAAGCAAATGGTCGAATAAATCCGAGCACAAATTGCTTGATTGTTGTGAAATGCAAGAATTCAATTCTCGAATAGTAGCGAATATCTGTTCCCTTTAGTAAGTTATCACAGTTTTGATACGACAACTAGTCATGTTTTTATCAGAAACAGGTTCCTTATCATTGAAGATAGAAACAAGTTTTTTTAAAAAAAAAAAAATAACAGATGTAGAAGAAAAATAAAAAATAAAGATAAAAGAGCTAGTTGCACTGAAATTGCAAACTTATACATTGATATTGAAGCTCGATATTGAATTCTATAAAAAGGATTACCATCTTTCCTCTGCATGTGTGTTTGCTTTATCTTTCACTAACATAATAGATTAATATTTAAAGAAAAAAACAGACACAATGGTATTGCATTTTTAGTAAGTATTTAAGCCTTTCTGAGTGCGACTGCGCTTACCCTCCCCTTCGTTGTTCATGCTGGAGTAGCATACTTAAAATCATGACTTCTAAGATTTGTTATTTCTGGAGAAAGGGAGAGGTGGCAAATTATGCCATTGCACGGGCGACAAATTGCCTAGGGCCGGTCATGATGATATGTATATACAAGACATGAATATAGGATGACACAATTTTAAGCAATGCAGGCTGTTTCAAAATTAATATTAGGGTTTTGAAACTTTGTAGTATCTATTACAATTAACTTACAATTATAAATATTATATCAAATGAAAGAGCAACTCAAACAGTTTTGTACTCACGCATGTACATACATTGTTTCTTCTGTCTGCCGTTAGAAGGATCAAGTTTCAAAGATGGAGACTAGAGAGCAAAAAGCTTTTTGTGTTTTAATAAAGACTGAATCTGTACAGTGCAACCGTCTGTGTGAAGAATATGAGGGAGACGCTTGCAACTACGTCCTTATCGTTTGTAGTTGCTACAGGTCTAAAGCCTACAGACTACGGTTTACGTGTCAATTTCGCAAGTGAAATATTGCTGCATAACAATGAAGATTTTCTGGATCGTGTCGTCTTTAGTGATAAATCGACATTTCACCTAAAAGCTAATGTGAGCACTCATAATATTTGCATCTGGCCGTCTGAAATCCCCAGCAGATGGCACAGTTGAATCGACTTCCCTAAATTGAATGTGTTTTATGCCATATGGCGGAAAGTTTATGAGCCTTTCTCGCCTATCAACTAGATGTGGGCCGTGTGACGAGTGAATCTCACATCGAACACTTGTAGCAAACACTGTTTGAGGTACTCTTTTACTTGATGCATTGCTTATAATTGTATGTAAAATGTAATAAGTACTACCAAGACTTAAAACCCCGATATTTATTTTGAAACACCCTGCATTTCTCACCAACAGTGTTGGAACTAAGATGTAAAAAGGGGAGAAAAAATTCCTTATAAAGTTATTGTTTACAACAACGATATTATTATTAGTCGAGACTATAACTACAATAACAACACGGGTTAGTAGTCAAAAAAAAAAAAAAAAAAGTAATCAAATGTACACTCGGTGGCCCAGGTGGCCAAAGTGGCACACACGGGTGTGTCACTTGTTTAATCCGCTCCTGTGTGGACATTAATTAAGATATCGGGATATTATTCTTGCCAAATATGGTTGGACCATAGTTTATCATATTAATTTCTTTTTCTTCTGGTGTCGAATTTCCTTCTCAAATTTCAGCCTAGTCAAAAATTCGAGAATTTTCTAATTTCTAATTTCTTTTACTCCTTTTTTCCCCCCTGTAGCTTCCTTCGTTGTAGAAAGACCTAATTAAGACTTGCCAGGTAGATACCTCGGATGGATGCCTAACTGTTGACATCAATTGAACGGGCCTGCGCGCAGTGTTTCCAATTAGGGAAATTAAAATTTCCGTAAATTTCGGCAAAAAATACGAAATTTTTGTTTATAAATCTGTACCTATAAGTACGAGTGCAAGTCAGCTTACACCAATCGAACATTTGTCCTTACTTAACAAACGCAAGTACAGATCGTTACAATGGGGTAATTAGGGGGCACACAAAAAATTCGTATTTAGGTTCTAACCCTTGATTTTTGTAGCTTTTCCCTACTTTTCTGTTTACCGTAATATATTTTTGGTAATTAGAAACTTTGTTCCTTGAATATCGCCATAATACTTGTAGGATATATTAGCGGTGTACCAATGTTTAATTTAAGATAGTTTCCGCCTGTCTGGTAACAGTGTTGCCAGCTATAGAAAATTTTCATTCCAGATTTTAGGGGGAGTTTTGGGAAAATTATCTGTTTTGTTTCTATTATTTCCCTCTTTGTTGGCTACATTGGAACAAATGTACCAGTATCTGGAAGTCTCGTCTTTGCTCTACACAACGCACTATAGAATGCTTCAATAGGATAATTAGGAGAAGTACAGTTGAGGTTTACAGTAGACCTTGTTCTCTAATTGGAAAGGTAACTGATTTTTTAAAGGTAGAATGAGATATTTTTTATTGACATGTTTACTTTATTAGATATCGTCACAATACTTGTAGGATATATTAGAGAGATACCAAAGCTTATTTTAAGATAGTTTGTGTGTGTCTGATAGTAGTGTTGCCAGCTACAGAAAATTTTAATTCCAGATTGTAGGGACAAATTTGGGAAAAATCCCTTTTAGTTTCTATTATTTCCCTCTTGTTGGCTACACTCGAACAAACGTACCAGTGTGTAAAAGCCTTGTCCTTAGCCTACACAGCGCACCATAAAAAGTTTCACTAGAATAATTAGGGGAAGTACAGTTGAGATTTATAATAAACCCTGTTCTGGAAATGGTGAATTTCTGAGGTAGAATGAGATATGTTTTTTTTTTTTTTTTTTTTTAATTTCATGCTTACTTTGTGAGATATCGACATGATACTTGTTGGATATATTTTTGGAGTACTAAGGTTTATTTTCAGATATCTTTTGTCTGTCTGATGGCAGTTTTTCCAGCCAAAACAATTAATTCCTGGTTTTAGGTTAAAAATTCGGAAAATTTCCCCTTTCCCCCTCTATTATTTCCCTCTTGTTGGCTACATTGAAACAAACGTACCACTACCTGAAAGCTTCCTCTTTGCCCTACAGAACGCAGCATAAAGAATTTCAATAGGATAATTAGAGAAGCTGTAGCCCCGGCACATCTGTTGATTTTTGCTTCTGAGGCGTAAAAAGTGTCAAAATTTCTTGTGTATGACGACAGGGAATTTTTCTTTCTCTCTTTGGATGGAAGCCAGCGACTTTAGGATTTCACTCTATCGTGTCAAGACACATACACAAAAGAAAAAAAATGGTGACTTGAACCCATATATAGCAGTGGTGCTAGATACAAAAAATTTTGAAATTCGGTTAGGGATCTTTTTGTAAATTTTCACCCCTACATTTCCCTCAAGAATTTCCCACCCATTGGCAATATTGCAATGCAACTTACACTAAAAAATAGCCACATCCATTTTCTAAAAAGCAAGGCATTAACCATATCAATCGAATGAATGGTTTTTGAGCAATAAGTCACTAACTGAGAATGTAGGAAAACGCCAAAAATAATCTGGGCCCGAATTGAATCATCACACAATTTTGCTCGTATAAGTACAAAGAAACAAACGATTTGTAAGTTATGAATGCTTCGACTCAAGTTCTGTTGATTTTTTCAATAATCTGCAACATAAATCAATAAATAATAGTTGCCAGAAAAAAAAAACAGACATTTGAAAAAAACATGAAAAAGAACGATGTTTTTTATTGAAAAAAAACTTCACAGAAAAAAAACCGTTTTTTTACGACACTAACTAGGACCCATTTTTTTACAATAATCGCATGTGCTTTGTTTTCAATATATGTAACTAAAACTGTCCTCGATATGTACAATGAAGCCTGTAGTTTACTTAATATGGGTTATGACAATAACTTTCGAGTTTTCGTGGATGAAAACAGGCCGAAGGAACGAATTTATTGCAAAATTGAGTCCAAGTAGCCCGCATCTACGGTAAGTAAACAGAAACAAATGAAAAAGGAAGGGAAGTGGAAGCCTTGAAAGTAAAACGTAGACAAATTCACCAGTGTTCAGAAAATGGTATCTACAATGCACTGAGTAGAGTGGGTCATAGTAGGTCGGTAGGTCAGAGTGGATCACGGTGGGTGGTGGGTTGCAGTGGGTCACATCCTGTTTGACCCACGTCCCATTGACCCATTTGACCCACGACTCACTAACCCACTCCATCTCTGGTTGGGAGAGAAGGCATAAATAGTTTTCTGTGTTACTTTACAAAGTTGCCAGAACGTAACATCAGCTAAACTCAATGTACACTCATGTACAAAATTATTGTCGCATGTCTATAAATATGTTGTTGTAAGAGAATTATTTGATAACGAATTCGCCCTGTATTTCTTATAATCTTAGCATGTGTGTAATTGGCAAAGACATGTATGTGGAAAATTTCATGTCAAAAGAGCAGTAAATAAGAACAATAAAACGAAAATAAAACTTTCATGACAATTTAGCAACATTTTGTTTTACTCATTCTAATTTTCGTATTTATAATTCTTTTCCTATGAAATTTACCACAAATATACATTTCCCGATTATACACATAGTATCAGTATTAAAAGAATCCTGCAAAATCATTATCAAATTATATTCTTACAAAAAAACAGTTATAGATATGCGACAATCATTTTGGACGTGAGAGTACATAGTCTGCTTCTCCTTTTGTTGTTCTGTTGTGTTACGATTGCTGTGATTTGAAGAGGTAAATGGATACCCGACAGGATCAACTCGTTGGTGATCTCTATATATTAGGTCGAAAGAAATGAAATCTTTAAGTTTAACGTCCCACGATTATGTCCTTTAGGCTAAGGGAGACGATGATTAAGGGAAGTGAATAATGGTACAGAAGAATTGGTGGAGTGAGAAAGTGGGAGGAAACGGGTGTACCCCGTGAAAACCCTTGGACTCGATGTTGTCCACCATAAACTCAAGGATCGTACCAGGGACCCCATGCATCAGACGTAAGCGCTATACTACTCCTGCATCAGAGCTAAGCGCTATACTACTCCTCCTGCATCAGAGGTAAGCACTATACCACTCCTCCTGCATCAGAGGTAAGCGCTATACCACTCCTCCTGCATCAGAGGTAAGCGCTATACCACTCCTCCTGCATCAGAGCTAAGCGCTATACCACTCCTCCTGCATCAGAGGTAAGCGCTATACTACTACTCCTGCATCAGAGGTAAGCGCTATACCACTCCTCCTGCATCAGAGCTAAGCGCTATACTACTACTTCTGCATCAGAGGTAAGCGCTATACCACTCCTCCTGCAACAGAGCTAAGCGCTATACCACTCCTCCTGCATCAGAGCTAAGCGCTATACCACTCTTCCTGCATCAGAGCTAAGCGCTATACCACTCCTCCTGCATCAGAGGTAAGCGCTACACTACTCCTCCTGCATCAGAGGTAAGCGCTATACCACTCCTCCTGCATCAGAGGTAAGCGTTATACCATTTCTCCTGTATCAGAGGTAAGCGCTATACCACTCCTCCTGCATCAGAGGTAAGCGCTATACCACTCCTTCCGCATCAGAGCTAAGCGCTATACCACTCCTCCTGCATCAGAGGTAAGCGCTATACCTCCGTGTCTCACCCGTATATCAGGTGGAGCCATAAATAACTTCCGAAGCAGCTAGGTAGAATATTTTGTTCATATTTACCCACCGGCAAGCAGTTGATTGTGATCAAGGCCGGATTTAGGGAGGTGCACCGGTAGAATATTTTGTTCATGAAGTGCATATTCTTCATGTGATGCTTCGGGAACTTAAACAAGGTAAAAGTACTAAGGGTAGAGGTAAAAAAAAAAAAAAAAAAAAAAAAAATGCAGTCTGTACGGTGAAGAACTAATAACCGATCGGGCAGTTAGAAAGAAATTGCTATGCCAAAGTCCGTTTTCGAAATACGGCCTTAAAAAGATGCCGCTCGACGTCCTTCCGATCATGATGACAACCTTTTAAAGGCAATATTCGAGCAAAATCCAATTCAATCAATAATAGATAGAGCACAAATGTTGAATACATCACAATCAGGGCCGGATGTAAGATTTTCTGACCGGGGTGCACCAATATACATTTAAATTAAATTTGAATTTTTAAAACACCTTTAAATATATGTGGTGTGAACAGGGGCATATTTACGATTTCGTTTCGGGGGAGTCTTTGCTAACTTCATTCCTGGAAACGTGTAAATTCTGCAAGATATGTCATTTACTTTAAAATAGTAAATAATGTTTCTGGGGGGCTTAAGCCCGGACGTCCCCCCCTTAAATACGCCACTGGGTGTGAATGAGGAATTATTGGTGTACTGAAATGTTGAGATCTAGTGTCGAGATTCGAACTCATGAATTTCCGAATGCAATTCCTCAAAGTGACATAACAATTTTTAGCCCTAACAACGCTAGTCCAAAGAATGGAGTGGAGTATTTTTAGTGATGCGCACGAGACGAGACGAGACGGAACTTTCCTGATAAAATTCGAGTCGAGACACAACTCTTCCAATAGATAAATATACATTTTTCGAGTCGAGACATCATTTTGACAGCACATTTTCGAGACGAGAAAGCTTAAATCTTGTCTCGTGCGCATCCCTAAGTATCTTAAAGAGAAGTGGTATACAAAAAAAAAAAAAAAATTCTCTCCTTCTGGCTTCTGTTTTCTTCCCCACTTGACAAATGTTATATTATTGTGCTTGGTGAACCCTTTTCCTTCAACCTTCAGAAAATCTACTTAAATGATTCCTTTTGTTAAACTCCGCTTTCATTTAAGCTCGAAACGGAAACATGACGGCTGAAATTTGCTATTTTCACTGCTAGCTTCCGGTGCACCTCCCTAAATCCGGCCTTGATCACAATCAACTTTTTGCCGCCACCTACAGAAATTAGAAAAAGTTAACAAGTTAGGAGTATGGGTAGCTCACAGTCTTAGTAACGCCACGGTGATCGCCACAAGTTTGCTCTTACGGGTAAAAATCAAACTTCTTTCTTTTCTTTTATTTTCTTTTCTTATGACAGGCTATGAAAAATGGGTTAGCTATGATAATATCGTCGGTAAAATACAGTGGCATGATAAGGATCGACCACCTATACCAGATCCGATGGCAAACATCCATAGAAAGAAGATTTTATTGTGTATTGTCAAAAGTATAATTCATCACGAGTTGTTAAAGTCAAATTTAACAATTATTGTCGATACATACAACGTTCAGCAGCTACAAAGAGTGACAGAGAAACTCCGTGAAAAGCGTCTTGCACTCGCCAACCGGGATAACATAATTCGTTGACACAATAATGGTCACCTCATACAGCAAGGCTGACTCAAAAAAAAAAAAAAAAAAAAAAAAAAAAAAAAAAACAAGCTAGGATGTTCTGCTTTACCAGATCCATCTTACTCCCTGGATTTTGCCCTGACAGACTATCATCTTTCTGTTTAATATTCAAAAAGCATTGAGTTCCGAAGATCAAGTCTAGTCAGACTGTCGAAAATGTCTTCCAAACAAAATCAACCACATTTTACAAGAAATGAATTGAATTGATTAAGTCCCAAGAAGACGAGATAAGGCTATACGTTTTAGTAGTGAATACATAACAAATTAATATAATTTCCTGATTTAATGAATGCAAAATAAATGCCTGATAAAGAAACGAAAGCTATTTATTACTCAATCAAATATAAAAGAAGTTCTGAGTGACTGAATAACTGATCAATGCCCAGGACAAATCACTTAAGCTACAAACTTGAAATTTGGACAGGGCATAGGATTTGAGGCATAAGGCACCATTAAGGAATGATTTTTTTTTTTTTTTGGAAATTCGACGAGAGGTGGATACCGGGAATCAAACGCGGGACCATGTGCATAAAGACATACGCGCTAGCCACTAGATTGACAAGGCAAGTTTGTAAATCTCAAGGGAACCGGTCAAAACCCCCACAGCCAAAACACCCACACTCAAGAAATGTCAAAACGCCCACACAAACGGTCATAACTCCCACACAAATGGACAAATCTCCCAAACACACGAACGGTCATAACCCCCACAGCCAAAACCCCGACACTCAAGAAATGTCAAAACGCCCACACGATCGGTCATAACCCCCACACAAATGGACAAATCTCCCAAATACACGAACGGTCATAACCCCCACAGCCAAAACCCCCACACTGGTAATCGGTCATAACCTCCAACGGTCATAACTCCCACACAAATGGACAAAACAGCCACACATAGCAACGGTCACAATCCTCACATAAATGGACAAAACCCCCACACAAATGGACAAAACTCCCACACAATCGGTCAAATCTCCCACACTCTGAAATGATCCTGGTTGTATGTCTTGCCCTTGTACTTTTTAATAACATTTTTTATTCCACTTAAACCGATGTTTAGTTCCACTTAACACTAAAGTGGGCGTCGTAAAGAGCCGCAACAAAGACGTGCAATCACCATATTTTCAGAGTGTGGGGGATTTGTCCGATTGTGTGGGGGTTTTGTCCATTTGTGTGGGGGTTTTGTCCATTTATGTGGAGATTGTGACCGTTGCTATGTGTGGGAGTTTTGACCGATCGTGTGGGCGTTTTGACATTTCTTCAGTGTGGGGGTTTTGACCGTTCGTGCGTTTGGGGGATTTGTCCATTTGTGTGGGGGTTATGACCGATCGTGTGGGCGTTTTGACATTTCTTGAGTGTGGGGGTTTTGGCTGTGGGGGTTTTGACCGTTCGTGCGTTTGGGGGATTTGTCCATTTGTGTGGGAGTTATGACCGATCGTGTGGGCGTTTTGACATTTCTTGAGTGTGGGGGTTTTGGCTGTGGGGGTTTTGACCTAGACCCAATCTCAATACTAACATGCAAATAAGATTTCCCATAAATTGCAATGTTAGCTTTAGATCATTCAAACTCCTATATCTTTTTTATAAAATTATATACTATTATAGGTTAATACTTTACGAATACATATATCATGTCTAGATTCCTCATTATTTTATGTGAAAGTCGTTTACTTATGAAACCTTGCAGTACTTCAAACATAGAACTTTCTAGCCTGCCATGCACCTGAAACATTGTTTTATCGGCACATTAAAACGCCTATTTGAACAACCATCCCTATTAGAAATAATAATATATTTCCAATCTTCATGCCTCGAAAGCCTTCATTCTCGAGGTATGCGACAGAACGTAGTTTATTAGGTAGCCTTCTAGGTGGTTGAGTGATTAACGTCCTAACTTCATAATCGAGAAGTTCTTGGTTCAAAACTCTCTCCGTAAGCTGTGAATTTATTAATTCTTCATTCTCGGCATGTTAAGATCTTTATCTCATTGCGCAATTATCTGATGCTTTAAAAAGACTTCTCCATCTTAATTCGACAACTGCGGGAGTGCTCCTTGCAGGTTGGACTGACAAACTTTGATTGTTATGCTTCAGAATCAGGATATGAATGCTGTCCAGTTATTAGTTTCTCCAATTCTAACCTTGCATTGTGAATATATCCCTCTCTGTCCCCATAGTTGAATCTCTCTCTCTTGGGATTACAAACGTCTGACTCTTGAAACCAGATGTAAGGCTCTAACCAATGGCCATCGCGACTACCTATAGGTTTCTTGCCAGTAAGCTGCGGATATTTAGGTACTTCAAATAGGAAGCATGCAGAAAAGTAAGAAAAACAGGTCGTTTTCATTCTGTAATTTTCGATCTCCAAGTTGCTCCTCGCAGTAGGCAGCTAATCACAGAAAAAGTGCAAGAAGTCTTGGCAAAAGTTGGGCAAATCGTCATGACATCACAAATGATCTACAAGTGAAAAATTATCACTAGAGTTAAATAATTTGGATCGGAGAAAGCTGGTTGAGAAGAGCTCTTACCCCCTTAGTTATATGCAACCCATCTTACTTTGCTTAATTTCTGGTTGCAGCAAGTCTCAGGATATGTTTTTCTAACGCGTTGCAGGAATTATTTGATTTTAGGATCAAAAGATTCCCTATACGAGGCACATCCAAAAAGTAAGTTTCCCATGCGTCCCATAGCTAGGAAACCGTATGTTACGCGAAGCGACTGCCATGTACGTGAGAGAGTAAGGTCCTAACATGGCGCATGCGCCAGCAGAACTT
The DNA here is from genome assembly GCF_964235325.1 of Thermobia domestica. Lineage (NCBI taxonomy): Eukaryota > Metazoa > Arthropoda > Insecta > Zygentoma > Lepismatidae > Thermobia > Thermobia domestica. The sequence continues at coordinate 29,089,145 of NC_137471.1, forward strand.
CCCTAATTCTCTCAGTAGCGTCATGGCAGTGATTGAAGATTGGCGTTCCTATTCCAGCTCCCGCCGCGTGTGAAGTGCGAGCAGTGATAAAGTTTTTCAATGCACAGGGCATAGCACCGATTGAAATCCATCGTCAGCTGTATCGTTGCAAAAATGTCAATACTGACACTTTGCACCTTGCTTTGTGCTTGAGTTAGTTGCTTCAACACAAAAATTCTTGATGAACAGGCACTCCGTGTGAATGGTGTGCAATAAGGAGCGGAAAATCTGCAGGAACTGCTTGCTCATGCTGTTAGGCCCATGAAGCTGGCACAGCTAACGATGGATTTCGATTGGTGCTATGCCCTGTGCATTCAAAAACTTTATCACTGCTCGCACTTCACACGCGGTGGGGGGGGGGGGCGGTGGCTCAGTGGTAGAGCGTTCACCTCTGGTGCTTGGGGTCCTGAGTTCGATCCCAGCCCCCGCCAAGTGAACCTTGTGGTGGACAAACACCGTGCTCATGGGTTTTCTCGGGGTTCTCCCGTTTCTTCCCACTTTCTTCATTCCACCATTTTCACTCATCTCTCATCATCACCGTCTCCTTTAACCTAACCGGCGTAACCGTGGGACGTAAAACTCAAAGATTTCATTTCATTTCACACGCGGTGGTAACTGGAATAGGAACGTCCATCTTCAACCACTGCCACGACGCTAGTGAGAGCACTAGGGAAGTTCCGCTAGTGCATGTGCCATGCTAGGACCTTACTCTCTCACGTACACGTAGTCGCTTCGCGCAACACACCGTTTCCTAGCTATGGGACGCGAGGGAAACTTACTTTCTGAATGCGCCTCAGATTTTCAGACAATTTTTTTTTCCTTGAAGGCCTTATATCTGGAGAATTACATACAGTGGAGCCAAACCCAAACTATCAATTAACCCAGTATGACGTGAATGAAAAAAAATATATAGAAATTTCCCTACTCCATAATATATAAAATTGATTTAGTAATCTGCCATGTCGAGATTAATACGTAGAAATTTAAGTCAATTGCTTCCTGGTTGAAATACGGGAGACAGACATTACCTATATGCGAGGCAATGTACGAATGGTTAAAAGTTCAGAACGATGATACAGAAACAATAAAAAGTATGTATTACACTTTCAACTTAGGGTTCCGGATTCGATACTCGGTCGAAACAATGTAAAATGTTTTCTTTTTCGGTCCAGCCATTCTGAATGAGGTTTTCCTGGGTTTTCTTCGTTCACATTAAGCAAATAGCGGGGCGGTACCTAACATATAAGCCCCAGGCAGCTTTCTTCCTTTTTCCCGGATAGTGTGCTCGCCGAAGGATGTCGTCCTTCATACGTGACGGGCTAACATGGCCATAAATGCCGAAAGCCCAGAAATCTAAATCCTAAATTCTAGATCCTTACAACTTCGGATCCTTTTCCGTTCCTGCTGACAAAGATAAGTAGTTAGTGAAAGTCAAAATTTGAATCGAAGGACAATAATAAAAGAATGCCTTAGTCTGTTATTTTAAGCAACAGAGTCACAGTCCCGCAGAGCAGTGTCTCTGCTTAGCGACGTTGCTAACCAAGGAAAGGCAGGGATCAGTAACGAAAATTTGAGTTTAAGTTCTTACTATTCGGTTCTAACTAATGCAGTTATAGTCCTACAAACTAACATAGCGTCTCTGCTTAGCAACGTTGCTGACCAAGGGAAGGTATAATGAGTATCGAAAATTTGAGTTTAAATATTTACCGTTCTGTTCTAACTAACAGAATCACAGAGCAGCGTCTCTCCTTACCAACGCTGGTGATCAAGGAAAGCCATAATCAGTAAAGAAATTTTGGCTTTAACTACTTACTGTTCTGTTTTAACTAACGGAGTCACAGTCTTGCAAACTAACGGAGCATCTTTGCTTAGCGACATTGTTGACTGAGGAAAGACATAAACAATTAGGAAAGTTTCAGTTTAAATACTTACTGTCTACTGTGCACGAAATAATAATAATAATAATAATAATAATAATAATAATAATAATAATAATAATAATAATAATAATAATAATAATAATAATAATAATAATAATAATTATTATTATTATTATTATTATTATTTTAGAATGGAAGATCCGTTTGTATCTAATATATTTGAATTAATAGCAGGTTTCTCTTTGTATTTTAATGAAAAGTACTTTTGCAATGCTAAATACTGAATTGATTATAATAATTGAAAAATTAAAAATTTCCCCTTATTTTTCTTTATGTAAAACGTGTGAGAAAGCTGCCACATGGCATGTCAAACATATGTAATTTTTCTCTCCGTTTCTCTTTTTCCCTCTATTATTCAAATTAGGTTTTTTGTTTTATATTTCTTGCCGATTAAATTATTGGAATTATTACTAATTTTATAATCATAGTATGAGCATACATTGGTGACATATTGGCCTATAGTATGAACAATTATTATTATTATTATTATTATTATTATTATTATTATTATTATTATTATTATTATTATTATTATTATTATTATTATTATTATTATATTGTAATTAATAAAAGCCTTAAGTATTGGAACAAACAACAAATTCCTGATTATTTTTGATCGTTTCCGATTTGTAAATTGATCATACAGGACATACTACAACTAGTGTGTGGACGCAAAGGGTGGGTCCTGCGGCTCCAGAACCCACCTCCTCCGTAATCCCGACTTTTTTGTAAATTTAGCCCTAATTTAAGGGACGATTTAAAATTGTTAGTATAACATGTTATCATATTGAATATAGACCCTTCACGAAAAGCTTTAAACTTCCCGAAATACATTTCTGCGTACCACCTTGTACGCCATTATTAGGGAAATATCAAACAATACATGTTATATGTTACTTAACAATGTGTATTTTTTATATACAACAAATAAATGAATAGTCCTTCCAAAAGAGTAAAAAATATGAAATTTCTCAGATTGGTATCAAATTATACACTTCTTACCGCTATTTAAAAAAATAGTTTTTATTCTGTTTCCTCGAAAACTCGTACAAGGTATTTATACAGCTTATATATATGTAAGAGGAAAACCGTCCCCAAATATGTTTTCAATCTAAAGTGTAGGGTTTTTTTTTTTTTTTTTTTTTTTTTTAATCGGACGAGCCGTTTTTGCTGTACACTCTTTATGCGCCCAATGTTAAGTGAAAATGGAACTTTGTCATCTACCTTGACCTACAACATAAGTGAATGGAGATACTGTCTTTTACACGAACGTGTCGATGGCCAGCCTTCACTTTAGAATGAAAATATTATATTTGAAGACGGTTTTTCCTCTTACATTTTGTTGTAACTCATATAATAACAGAGGGACTTTTGAGACACCCTATATACATATATATATATATATATATATATATATATATATATATATATATATATATATATAATATACTGTATAAATAATAATACTGTATACTGACAAACTGTAAAAAGTGATTACTCACTTGAAAATAAGAGAAAATCATATCGGAGAAAATGCATAATTTCAGAGATAGGGCTGTCCAAAATGATGCAAAAGCTAATAAATTTCAACACGCGCTATTTCGAATTCAAGAAACCGTGGAGTGGCAGTTCATGTCAGTGTAAAAGAAGCCATATATACGCAATCCAAAAATTTATATTTTTTCAATGTACAGTGAATGAGCAGGGGATTCCCTATAGGGTTTAATTCTAAGACAGGCTCTCAATAGAATTCTCAGATATGGTCTCAAAAGAATTCTCAGACATGCTCTCAAGAGAATTCTCAGATATGCTCTCAAGAGAATTCTCAGACATGCTTTCAAGAGAATTCTCAGACATGCTTTCAAGAGAATTCTCAGATATGCTCTCAAGAGAATTCTTAGATATGCTCTCAAGAGAATTCTCAGACATGCTCTCAAGAGAATTCTCAGATATGCTCTCAAGAGAATTCTCAGATATGCTGTCAAGAGAATTCTCAGACATGCTCTCAAGAGAATTCTCAGACATGCTCTCAAGAGAATTCTCAGATATGCTCTCAAGAGAATTCTCAGACTTGCTTTCAAGAAAATTCTCAGATATGCTCTCAAGAGAAGTCTCAAGATATGCTTTGATTTCATAAAATTCATTTTTACGTTCTAAAATTTCGTGACACACTTATTGGGAAACACTGCCCTAAAAAAAAAGAATCCAATCCTTTAATAGATGTAAATCTGCACATCTCTCGCAATTCAAATGTTAATTTGAATGGAATAATTGAAAGAAAGCATTCTAATACATAACGCTAATGACACATTTTGGAATGTGCTAAGTTATTAGTGGAATGCACATGACTGACATATACTGAAAGCTTGTTTCTCTACTGTCCAACTTGTAGCACCAGTGTGTTGGCAAGCTGGTCTCTGAGCGGAACAATGCTGTAATCCAAGAACATCCTAGAGGTTTTCTCTGTTTTTCTCGAATCCACTGAATGAGCTTACTCATGATTAAGCGTTTAGCGTACACGCTTTTGGCGTGGATCGTGATAAGGTGATTCGATTCTCGGCAGGAGCTCGTGTGCTTCCGATCCCACGTTATGCTTTAGGCCTACATCTGATATAGCCTCGCTGCTGAAAAGGACGCTAAACTCTAATCAAATCGGAGGGACACGGTGGCTCAGTGGTAGAGCGCTTGTCTCTGGTGTGTGGGGCCCCTAGTTTGATCCCCCCTTCAAGTAAGTTTGTGGTTTACAACATCGTGTCCATGGGTTTTCTCGGGTTACTCCCATTTCCTCCCACTTTCTTATTCCACAAATTATCCTATCATTATTCACTTGCATTAATCATCCGTCTTCCTTAGCCTAAAGGGCATAATCCTGGGACATTAAACTTAAAGCAATATTTCAAATTAAATCGAATCCATTGAAAAGCGCCAAATAGTGTTATTCAGTGGGATTCTTGAATCCTTCTTTGGCTTTGTGTGGAAATTCCCTTTCAGCTTGCAACCTGTATAACAGTCGTGTTAAGTTGGTTGCATCATGATCTTTTTCTTTTCTTTTTCTTTTTTTCTTTTCTTTTTTTTTTACAGGACTATTGGAGACGTTCTCACTAGTTTCCCCTTTCCCGATTAAGATACCGATACATCGTATCAAGTAATATTGTATTCTTGGTTACAATTACCTTCCGGGCTAAAAAAAAGACAAGTGCAGTTCAACTGTAAAGCGATAATTATGTAATAAGCTATAGCTTCGACTCCAGCTATGTGGTAGCTTAGCTTTTTCTAAATACTATCGTTTACAAGTACTGGTGTTTTCTGGAGACTTACAAATGCGCACGAGACAAAATTTGTGGCTGTCTCGTCTCGAAAATGTGCTGCAAAAATGATGTCTCGACTCGAAAAATGTATATTTCTCTATTGGAAGAGCCGTGTCTCGACTCGAATTTTGACAAGAAAATCCTGTCTCGACTCGTCTCGTGCGTATCCGTACTGGAGACAGCGGCGCCACTTAGCATTTACTTTCTGGGTTGGTTTATAGTAAGTACTCGAAATCAGAACGTTCCTTGGCAGCGGAAGAGAGGAGGGATAGATGTGATAATAAATCTACTTTAAACTTGCCAAATTAATACTAATTAGTACGATTTCTGAGGGAGTACGGTTGGTCAGTGGTAGAGCGATTACCTTTGGAGCGTGGTATCCTTGATTCGATACCTGGCCAAAAAAAGGGTTTGTGGTGAAGAGATTCGTGTCCGTGGACTTCCTCGGAGCACTCCCAGTTTCTCATTCCACCAATTCTTCCATCATTATCAACTTGCCGAGATCATCGTCTCCCTTATGCTAAAAGGCATAATGGTAGGACGTTAAACTGAAATATTTCATTTTATTTCATTACGATTTCTATACCTTGTCTTCTCGATTTAAAGTAGGGATGGCCACAAAATTCCTGTTCCGCGAGGAACCGGTTCTCGGAGATCAGGTTTTCAGAACCGGTTCCAGACCTGGATCCGAAAACCCCGTTCCAGACCTGGATCCGAAAACCCGGTTCCAGAATCGGATCTTAGAAACCGGTTCCAGAACCGGATCTTAGGAACCGGTTCAAGACCTGGATCCGAAAAACCGGTTCCGGAACCGGATCTTCTAGAACCGGATCCGTTCAGACCCGAAAACCGGTTCCACCAGGAACCGGTTCTGGCCATCCCTAATTTAAAGGGCAAGAATGAAATGAACTTCCTAAATCCGCAAACCAGTTTTAGTACGGTTTAAAACTATCTAGCGGACACTTTTTTTTTTCTGTGTGTGGATGGTGTATAGCCCAAAAATTCTCATAAACTCTCAGAGTTTTAATTTTTAATTACGTTATTGTCCCAAGAGTAGACATACCGGTATGAAAATCAATAGGTCAGACCGTACTGAACAAAATTTAATGCTTGAGGGTAAAGTCTTACGTATAGTTCTCGTAAAAATCGGCAAAACTAGTTATTTCGTCACTAAGAAGTAGGTCATTCCATGCCGATAATAAATTGATACTCTAATTTGTTTTTCCTGCTGAAATAAAAGTACAATTAAATAGCAGATTGTATTTCTTGCTGTTTGTCTTTTCCTAAACTCATATACTAACTAACTCTATGGTCTATGGAACCCGAAGGTTCAATGCCGCTTTCACAAAACCTCTCTACTGACTTCTGTCTTTAGCCAACTGGATCCAATTTCTATCTTGTATTCCTATTTTTGTGAGATCCATCTTATTATTGCCCTCCCATCTTCACCTAGGTCTTCCTAATGGTCATTTTTAATTGGTCTTCCAGTTAAGACTTTGAAAGCGTTTCTACTTTCTTCCATTCTAGCTACATAACCTGCCCACTTTAGCTTTCTAGACCTAATGACCCTAACAATGTTTGGTAAACCGTATAAATTATGTAGTTCCTGATTATGAAGTTTCCGCCATTTCTCATTCCCGTTCCTCTTGGGTTGGAATATTCGTCTCAAGATCTTGTTCTCAAATGCTTTCAGTCTATGTTCTTCCCTCAGAGTAAGTGACCCATGTTTCGGCAGAACAACAGGCATGATTATCCTTTTTTTTATATTTTAAGCTTGAAATTCTCCGACAGAATTCACGACGACAAGATATTTTGAACTGAATAATAACACGAATTCCCTACTTTTAGTCATCATTTAATTTCTCCGTGGGATATCGTTTTCGTCTGTTAATACTGATCCTAGATATTTGAAAGTAAAATTCATATACTACTTACAATTATTATTATTATTATTATTATTATTAAGTATTCAGCCTGTTAGCAGATCCTGGGACGATGAGAGCTTTTTCTTTTCTTTTTTCTTTATCTTTATCTTTTTTTAATTTAGGGTTTGATCTTGAAATGTTTCTTCCACGTTTCTCGATCTTCTTCCTCCTTTAACTTTCAGTATGTTCTGTTTTCCAAATCATCGATCAGTTGCCTTCTTCTTCCTACTCCTCGCTGTCCTTTGATCTTTCCTTCTATGACGGTATGAAGAAGACCATTTCTTCGCAAGATCTGCCTAATCTATTTGGCTTGATGTTAGTAAAAACGTCTTCTTTGTTCCTATCCATTTTAAAACATCGTTTGTTACTCTCTCTCCGTCCATTTCCATATTCTCTATCTTCTTTCAACACTACATTTCGAAGTTCTCTTCCGTAATATCCTAGTTTCTGAACGATAAATTCCAATACTCCATATACAGAGCCCTTGACCAACTTTTTTTCTTAGTCCAATATTGAGCCTGCTAATTAAGAGTGATCTTTTGTTGTTGAATGCTTCTTTGGCTATGGCAATTCTTGACCTGATCTCTTTGGTGAAGTAAGCATGTCTCGTCAAAATACTTCCCAGATACTTGAAAATATCGACCTCTTCAAGTTCTTTATGTTCTACTCTGATCCGTAAGGGCGTGTTTCCACGGGATATTCTCATGACTTTCGACTTTTCGATGTTAATTTCCATTCCATACAGTTTTCCAGTGTCAACTATTTTGTCAATCATCTTCTGTAGTGCTTCTTAGGTTTTAGCTGTAATAAGTTTATCATCTGGATACCTGACTTTGTTAATAATCTGTCCGACAATCTTGAAATCTTCAATTCCCATTAATGGTTTCTTCAGTAAACATTCACTGTAAATGTTGAATAATTGGGGCGACATACTACATCCTTGTCTGACTTCTCTTCCAATCTCCATACTATTGGTTTCTCCTTCATTCAAGCACAACTTCACTCATTGTGGTATGTAGAAGTTGAGAATGTGTGGTCGGTTGAGAATGTGCGGAATTTCTAATTGGCCCCGGTTTCTTTGATTATTTTCAGAAGTTTAGTCCAATTGACTCGCCAAGAACTCGTTCTGATATAATTCTCATTTTCATCAACCCAATATCTTCTCTGGTGCATTTTTCTGTTCAGGAATCCAAATTGATCTTCCTCCAACATCTCTTGTAGCCTACTTTCCAGCCACTGTTCAGTACGCACGCAATAATCTTTCCGGTGTGGGAAATAAGGCTAATGATTCTGTGATCGCTGCACTTCATTGCTTGTTTTTTTTTTTTTTCCTTGTTCGATGCAACCATTGTAACATCAAGAAAATTCTTTGGTCATTCTCCACTCAGGTAGATCTTGTTAATAAGCTAAACCAGTACTCTCACTACATTGTCTCCTAATCCTTTGAGCAAATCTACAGGTATGTTTGTCTCCAATGGCCTTTCTCCTTCGCATGTCTTCTATGGCTTGTACTATTTCATTTTTCAATATACTGAGTTCTTTTTCTTCATCATCTACCTCTTCCTCTGCTTCGTTCTCAATATCTTTTGGGCGATTCTTCTAGTCATACAGATCCTTTATGCATTCCTCCCAGATTCTAAGAATTGTTTGATAGTCATTCAGTAACTACATGAGCTTGTTGATCTTCGATTCCAAATGTGCGTATACCTTTGTTAGCTTTCCCTCCTAATTCTTGTGCTTTCTGATACATTAGATCAAACCTTCCGCCCTTGAAGTTTTCATTCACAGTACTTCCTCACATATCTCCTCCATGTACTTTTCTTTAGCTTTGTTACTTTCTCGTCTCAATTCATTATTCAGCCTTCTGTATTCTTTGATGTCCGTGTTTTTTTGCTCTTCTGCATTCCTCCATCTTCTTAAGCATCGCTTCAGTTATCCATGGTTTTCTCGGTGCTGTTTCCATCCTGCAAATATTTAAGCACAGTCTGTCTAATAGAATATGTTTAATTTTACTTGAACTATTTTCTATATTGCCCATTGCACACACTTTTACTTCAATATCCTTTTTCACATTAATTTCCCTATACTTTAGTTACTCTAAGTTCCATTTTCGATTTCCCCTCCATTAACATACGCGCCTTTGGCGTGGGAGACCGGTCTCAGTTTATGGGTGGAGCTCATGTGGTTCAGATTCCACGTTAATCAGAAGGTCCACGTATCATATAGTCCCGCTCCTGAATGGGACGTTAAACTCGAAAATCAATTTAACTCAACTCGATTTCTCCTCCCATTTTTCTTGAATGAATTTAACCAGGTTTTTTTTACTTCCGTTACTAGGAAATTGTGGTCAGTATCAATATCCCTTTCCGGTAGTGCCTTTACGTCTCTTACACTATACCTGAAACATTACTTGACAAACTGCTAACAATCCTGTTGCCTATGAGACGAGACGAGACGAGACGAGAAATCTGGATGTCTCGTCTCGCCTCGATTCTTGGAAAATGTTTTCCCGTCTCGCAAACTTATGCACAAAACATATCATGATTTTTTTCCTGAGGTCGAAGGAATGGGTGAACTAGTGTTGTCCACGAAACTCGAGCTCGTCTCGTCTCAAAAATGATAAGTTAATGGGAGTGCTCTTCGTCTCGTTTCAAAAATGATATGCTAAGTGAAGTGTTCCTCGTCTCGTCTCAAAAATGATAGGTTAATTTGAGTATTCCTCCTCTCGTCTCAAAAATGATAGGTTAATTGGATTGTTTCTCGTCTAGTCTCAAAAATGATAAGTTAAGTGGAGTGTTCGTCATCTCGTCTCGAAAAGTTGCTCCTTGTCTCGACTTCAATTTTAGAGACGAGACGAGACAGGGAGCACTTAGCTAACAGTAACACACATACTCCTTAGAATGACACACTTACTAGCTACTCATAAATTAATGACAAAGAAATAAAAAGTTTGAAAGTTAGTGATTAATTTGGTTCTAAAAAATTTCCAACCCTGGAAGCGGCTTTGACCGCGTACTGAATTGTTCCCACAATTCTCTTCGCTTTCTATTCAGCATCACTAAACGATTCTTCTTTGTTATTGAAACCAAAGGAACATAAAAAACTCTTCTACGTCTCTTTCTCTCATCCTAACTACTATCTTACTCCCAGTGTGTGCGCGTGTGCTTTTTTTTCTTTCTTTCATGCATTTATTTAAAAAAAAATCTCTCCAAGGGTTCTTAGAGACTAGTCTGTGCGCTCATAAGGACCAGGGCCCGGTTTTGTTTATTAAGAAATATGGCTAAGTCCTTTTCGGCATGCGGTAGGAATATATTCTCTCCCATTTTTAGAAGCCTTTCTTTTCTTTCCTTTTTTTTGTTAGTGATTGCCGTTTCTCGTCAATTTCTTTCTTCCTTTTCTTCTTTCTCTCAAAGGACCAGGACAGAGGAAGTAGTATGTGACATTAGAGAAGTTATGATAGCTATCTTGAATCTAATAAATTCTTGATTTCGATTCTCGAACACATCCACACACTCAGGCTCTAATGGTGGATATAAAATTATATGGAGACCTTATTCTGGCTGTGTGATGTATTTACTGCAAAAACTTCAGTGGGTTTCTTATTATCAAAAGATTATAAATAAGGTTAATATTTTGTACCTGCTGACAAATTAATTGTTTTCTAAAACTTTTGAATTTATTTTTTTCTTTATAAGGCTTGGTTTATACAATCCGTTAAAACATATGGCCCGTCCAAGACATACAGTAGAATATCGCCATTTGGCTTAGTCTTACAATTAAATCCTTTAATGCACATGTTATCATATCGATCGACTCTTTCGACTCACTAATTGATTTAGTTACTAGTCGGGGACCAGGGTGGCTCAGTGGTAGAGCGTTTACCTCTGGTGGGTAGGGTCCCTAGTTCGATCCCTGGCAAAGTAAGTTTGTGGTGGACAGTATCGTGTCCGCGGTTTTTCTTGGGATACTTCCGTTTCCTCCCACTTTCTCATGGTACCAATTCTTCCATCATCATTTACTTGTAAATAGGTGTGCAAAGTTTGATCAGTTTCTGGTTGGAAGTGTGGAAGGTACAGTTGATTGTTTCTTTCAACAATGATAGTCTCCAACAATAGAAGTAGCAACAATACGTGAAATCGACATGGACCATTCTCTAGATATTTCAATCGTAAATGAGTGTGCCGATTTTTGGTCAGTTTCTGGTAGTAAGTATGACAGATAAAGTTAGTTGTTTATTTAACAGCGGTTGTCTCTAACAATGAAACTGACAACAATATGTGAAATCGACATGAGTCATTCCCTAGATCTTGTAACGTGCATTAACAGACAGTATCCGTTTTTCGCTTAGTTTTTGAACTATTCATTTTATTTTTGATTGTTTTAATTTTATTAGTTGTATATGTTAATATTAATGACGGTTGCGGTATCGCCTGTGTTTGGTACAAACTATTTGGACACTAAAAAACAGTTGAGTTGATGTTGAGTTTAACGTCCCGTTCAGCAGCGAGGCTATATGAGACGTGGACCTACTGATTAAGAAACTTAATTCTTTGTCTTCCTTAGCCTAGAGGGCATAATCATGGAGCGTTAAACGAAAAGATTTCTTTCTTTCTTTTCTTTTTATTTTTGATTACTTTTCTTAAAGCCTTTCTACCCATTTGGATACATTTTGTCGATAAAGTTTAACGATAAAGTACTAGACGTGAACAGAAAGAAGCTTTTGAGACCATGAAGTGAAAAAAAAGCCTGAAAGTTGCGCAGATATATACGAAAAAACTACCTACTGCTCGTTTGACTTTTCGCACTTAAAGGTAAAGGCATTTAGTTGACATTAGCAAGATTTGTCTATCACATGTTCCAAGTCCAGTCAGGGTACAGATGTTCTGCATACAACTCTTTACGAGACAATAGTTGAGACTGTCTCGTCTCGGAAAAGGAAGGGAGGGTATCGTCAACATGCAAAACACACACACCTGAGTAGATGCACACCATTGTGGTACGATTGTCAATAATCATCAACACCAGGTTGGATTCAATGTATAGTGTTTTATTGCCCATGATGAACTCATGAATCGGCCCACACATGCTACCTCGAAGACCGATTGGACCGGACCGTATTTGATCTTCCTGCAGGATAAACTGCCCGAATTACTGGGAAATGTTCCCCTAACAATTCGACGGAACATGTGGTATATGCATGATGGAGCTCCTGCACATTTCAGTGTGAATGTCCGTCGGTCTTTGAACAACTTTCCAAAACGTTGAATTTTGCGTCGCAGTCCAGTACATTAGTCTTCCCGGACTCCGGACTTGAATCCACTGGATTTTTATCTGTTGGGATACATTAAAGGTGTGGTGTGTGTACTCTTGGCAAAGTGTTTTTGTTTTTATTGGAAGAACTCTTTATCTTGTTACAAAAATTCTGTCTCCTCTCACGGCAACCGTAGTTACGTAAAATTTGCTACGCTCAAAGGAGGTCATGTAAAACCCAACAAGTAGATAGAAAGGGTTCCCATTTCTCAGACTTTGGTATATGCAGGAAGACATATAATCAGTATTACATTTCGGCTTTATTTACTGTAGGATTCATGTTTCTTAGACTTGGGTACAAGCAGAAGGTCATGTAATCAGTACCACGTTCCGGCCTCATTTACTGTACTGTTAACTTTCGCACAGGTGCTCAGTTTACAGAGTTTGGGTGAACCACTGAGGAGCTTGGAAGCAAGGATAGAACGTGAAAGAAATAAGGGTATAGCCCTCCCCTCTCTCATCTTAGTAACACAATCAGTAGGCCCAAGAATGGGAAACAGCAGGTTAGTGAACTATCAATGTTATAATTATAAGCTTCCTTTATGTTTAATAAAAATGAAAGAATTTTATAGTATTTGTAGTGATGAGCATTCGCCGCTGTTAATTTAAATATATTGGTTTTTATCTCTTTTCTATGGAAGTAAGTAAAAGAACCGGAAGGATTACTTAAGTCAGCAAATTTTATTTACACTGAGAGAGATTATTGAGAAATGCAAAAAAACAATAAGATTACATTGAAATAACGTAAATTTTGTAATCACAAAATATTTTACACAAGAGACCTTACTTAGCTCAGATTCTTTTCCAACTAAGATTTACAAACAGGAAACGGTCTTACATGAGTATAAGGTGTCCTCTCACCCACATGACTCTCAATTCTCCTCTCGTCTTTGGCTGCTTCCGTCGTCCCCTTTGCCAGCCTGTATTCTCCTTATATTTCTCGTCTTTATCACACTTTAATTATGTTTCTAATAATTAAGAAGTTTCTCTTGTCCCTTAGGCAAGGTTGTTTTCTCAAAAAGAAAAACAAAAACATTTTAATAGTTCTTCTTCTTAGTACATATTAGATTATCTTATCCATTTTTTTTTTTTTTTTTTTTTTATCTTGCAAAATCTGTTTCCCAACACATTTCCATCATCACGGAACTCGGAAGAACACAAAACTCATATGCTGGATGTCATGAGAGAAGTGATTGAGACTGACTGTGAATCTGTTCAAATGGAAACCATATAACATGTTTATCGATTTATTTCACAGCGTTGCCGACAATGTATCGCTACCAATGGAGCACATTTTGAATATATATATTTCAGATCAGAACATCGTCAGTAATGTTTTGAACGTCTTTGTGGTTAAAAAAAAGTCATACTGTGTTTATATTGGTTCGAGTTTTTAAATTTCAAACAGTGAAAACCCATTTGTGGGACACCCTGCTAATCTTAAAGTAATATGATTCTGGAAAATTTTAAGAATCATAAATTTCATCACCCTTGACTTAAAAAAAAAAAAAAACGTAAAATGAGAAGAAGAAGAAATAATTAAACCAGAACTAAAATATTATTCACTGCTTTATTGATGGGTGTCTTACACAGAAGGTAATACAAGGGGCTTAAAGTGAACAGAATAAGCTCCAGGCACTTTTGTAAATGAGATCTAATTACCCTTCCGGCTCATATTACCCTGTGTTCCCCTGAGTTGTGATAAACTTGAGACTTAAAAAAAAAAAAGGAGAAGAAAAAGCCAAGTATCCTTAGCGTAAAAACTTAAAAGTAGACAAACAAGGAGAGAAGATGAAAAAGGGGGACTAACGGGGAGAAAAAGGGGACGTATTTTTGCTGCAGCGGTCTTCCCGTCAAATTCTTTTTAGGCGATCGTTGCTCGGAGAGAGAGAGAGAGAATTGTATGATAAGTCGTGTTGCCAAAAAATTCGGACGTGGTTAAAGTAAATGTGTTAAAAGAGGAAAAGGGGAACCACATCTGCTGCTGTAGATGTGACGTCATGGAGCCATTACCACCGTGAGTTACGGAGTTACTGATCATCTGACGGGAGTTCTTCCTCTTGGATCATATGAAGAAACGTGGTAACTGCTGATAGCGCTGAGAGAACGTGCGTCAAAAGGAAAACGGGTAGATCTCGGTAGGCCGTTTTAGAATGGGAATCAGCTTACGAAAAAGAGTCTAATGTCCCAGCCGCGTGATGGCGTGAGTGTTTTCTCTCTTAGTAGACGAGAGAAGGAAAAGATAAAATATTTTCGTGTTGTCTAAGGCTGAATATAAAGAAAGTTAACATACGCCATACTTGATATATGAGGTGAAACGTGTGCTAGGCAAGATTTTTTAAAAATGATTGTGGGATGGAATTAATAGCTAATTCGATTGGATTCGTTTCTCCTTAGTACCACATTCTTAACCCACATATGTATTTTAGTTTGATTTAAAAAAGTTTCACATCTCACCCAACCCCCGTCTCCAAAAAAAGGCATACTGAAAATTAAGTACCAAAAATGGAGGATCCATTTCAATAATAAATTGTCTTGTGTTATCTAAATATCTATTCTGAAGAATTATTCTAAGGAGGGGGTGTAGGGGGAGACATTTGCTCTTCCCTTGGATTTTTGAAGGGAGTCATTTCTTCGAAGAACGAATAAAAAGACATATTTCTTTGCGATAAAGTGTCACAGAAGTAGAACATTTCCTACCTTTATAACCGAAAATAACACGCCTAGATGCATTCTCCGTTTATCACAGGAGTCACGGGAGTTCCCTAGTAGTAATACATAATAATGTGTTATCTGAAAATAAAGATTAATTTGTTCACTGCATCTTGTCATCTGCTGACACCTGACAGTCTGTTTAGCTGTTGTGCTCGGACAAAGGATACTCTATTTCTAGGTCAGCGCCAGTGTAAATATTTGTCAACAAAATCTTATTAGTGTAAAAGAAAATAATTTCCTCCAATAATAATGGATTACTGTAATATTTTGTTAATTGAAGTTTCTTGAGGTGTCACAGGAGTAGAAAATATCTTATCTATATATTAAAATGCTAGGTTTATATGTTTGTCTCCAAAGAAAAGTTTATGTGTTTGTCTCCAATTCTTTCGACAGTGAGATCTCGGAAACTACAAGTGCTAGAAAAAAGCCGTTTTCATTGGCCGATTCTCAATTTTGTATAGATTTTCCAGTTCTAATTGAATATTTTTTAAAAAAACATAACAGTTATTTCTTTATTAGGTTTTTAGTAGTACTCTGGAAGTGTTATTTTTTTAAGAAAGTAAAACATCGTATCCTATGAGTTATATATTCCAACACAACATAATTGTATATAGGGATTGTATATCTCTCAGGCGTTTGGTTCATGGCGAAATGATGAGACAAATAATAACTACAGTGTGTTTGAAAAAGAACTCCCTAGTTTTAATGTGTCCTAGTATCTGTACAAAGTGACATACACTATTCTAGTTTGTGGTGTTTGATTCATCAACTCTCCAAGTTTGGCTCCCCTGCAGTTGGCAGGTCTGCTTGACCTTGAGACAGCACCAGTGCTGTTTTTATCCTCTGTTTCATCAGTTCAGTCCAGGCAGGTGAGCAGTGCAGAGCAACTCAGCAACAGAAACCACATGTGTTATTTGGCTTGTAAAAACTGGTCAGTTAGAACAGTGCAGCGTAATTTTAGACGTCAGTCTGGTGGTGAACCACCTACAGCAACAACTATCCGTCATTTGCTAAAGTCTTTCAAGGAAACCGGTAGTGTTTTTAAAGCTAAATCACCAGGTAGTCCGAGAACTCCTGAAGATGTTTTTGAACAGATCCGTGTTTCTTGTGTTCGCAGCCCGACAGGCCAGACGTAGTCTACAATTAGGAGTGTCTAAAGGTACTGTGTATGACGTTATTCGTAAAAGACTTAAGTTATGGGCCTACAAATTGCAACTGTTACATGAAATTAAACCTACTGATAAAATCGAAAGGTATGAGTTTGCTGCTGATTTTCTACACAGAATTGATGATGATTCTCTTTTCTGATGAGGCTACATTTCATGTCAGTGGAACAGTTAATCGTCATAACTGCAGATGTTGGGGTGGAGTGGGGGGAGAGCATCCACATGAAGTTATTCAGCATCAACGTGACTCTCCCAAACTTAATGCCTGGTGCGGTTTGATGGAAGATCGTGTGATTGGTCCTTTCATTTTTGTAGAGAAAACAATAAACGAGAACGTTTACTATGACATGCTAACACAGTACGTCTTTCCCCAAATGAGTGATATTGAAGCGGAAAAGAGGCTTGTGTTTTTCCAACAAGATGGCGCTCCACCTCATTACAGTAACCATGTACGTGCGGCTCTTTGACAGTCGCTTTCCAGGAAGATGGATAGGCAGGGCTTACCTTTTGTGCACGATACTTATGTAAAAATTTACATGGCAAACTATTTCATTTCTAGACCAGAGTCATTGTAAATTTGTTAATATGTTATTAGTATAAAAGAAAATGGTCTAGAATAGTAGATCACTGGGGTATTTTGTCAGCGGCCTTTTTCTGGAGTCTCTTGCAGTGTCAAAGAAATATAAAATGTCTTACCTTTATTTAAAATCGCGAACAACGTGTCACTGGATGAAGTAAATGCATTCTCTATTAATAACGCGTCATGAGAGTGACTGAACAAGTTCCCTGGTCTTACACGTCACAGGCATAAAATAATAACGTGTTATCTGAAAATAAACATTAATTTACTTACTACATCTTGTCTGTCACCACTAAATCTTGTCACAAGCTGACACTTGGCAGCGTGCTTACCTTTTGTGCACCATACTTATGTAAAAGTTTACATGGCAAAGAAAGTTTCATTTGTAGATCCCCTTTAATTTGCCAATGATATGTTATTAGTGTAAAAGGAGATGATCTCCTTCAATAATGGATCACTGGTATGTTTTGCTGACAGCCTGTAACTGGAATTTCTTGTAATGTCATAGGAATAGCAAATGTCGCATTTTCAATTAAAATCATGAATAATGTGTCACTGATTTAAGTAAATTCATTCTCTATTAATAACACGTCACAGGAATGTTTAAACAAGTTCCTTGGTATTACATGCCACAGGAGTGAAATAATGATGTGTTATGTGAAAATAAGCGTTAATTTGCTCACTACATTGTGTCTGTCACCACTAAATCTTGTCACTAGATGACACTTGACAATGTGCCTACACTTTCGGCACGATACTTATGTAAATGTTTGCATGGGTAAAAGGATACTTCCATTTCTAAATCAGAGCCAACGCAAAGAATCTTGAGAGAAGTAGAATTAAAAAAAAAAAAGAAGCCATAAGGACTAAGAGAAACAGATTCCTTCTCATTTGCAATGTATTATTCGTGGACACAGAATGATGTTAAAGGTAATGAGCCGTGGGGAGGATTATTCCGTAGCTGTGTCACCATCTATCACCAGTCTTCTTCGTTGGATTATCACCCACCCAAACTACTTCGTCGCAGGAAGTAATTTGAACTCGAAAAACCCGCTGCGTCTTCTTATTCTCTACTGATTTTTTCTTCCTGTTTTCATTTGAATTTCTCCTTTGCTATTTTCTTTTTTGTGTGTATCTTAGTTTCCATTCTTCCCTTTTACATTTGTTTATTATTTTCATTTTTGTTTCTCCCTTTTTTTGTTCTATGAGACAATCATCATGGCTTTCTAGATTACAATACACAACTTCTTGTTTGTCGGAGCTTTTGCTTTCTTATTTCGTTTATTTCCTTTATTACATCCGTTTTTCGATTACGTAGAATTAAAGTAGTATGCGCGTCCCTGTTAGGACTATGTGTCACTGTCTGGAGAAATCAAGCATTAATAGATATAATTTGCTGCTTGACAGTGTATACATTTCATACATAGCACATAAATAAATAAATAAGGTATCCAGTAAAATAATTCATTCGTAGCACATGAATAAATAAATAACGTATTACAGTAGAATGATTCATACATAGCACATAAATAAACAAAGCATGTATTCCAGCAGAATAACTCATACGTACCACATAAATAAATAAATAAATCATGTACTCCAGCAGAATAATTCATATGTAGGAATTAAATAAATAAATAAATAAATCATGTATTCCAACAGAATAATAATTCATACGTGTCACATAAATAAATAAATAATGTATCCAGCACAATAATTCATACATAGCACAGAAATAAATAAGTAATATATTGCTGCAGAATATTTAATAAGTTGCAAATAAATAAATAAATAAATAAATAAATAAATATTGTATTTTAGCAGAATAATTCATACGTAACACATAAATAAAAAAGCTATGTCCTATAGGCTAAGGAAGACGATGATTAAGCAAGTGAATGATGATGAAAGAATTGATGGAATGAGAAAATGGGAGGAAACGGGAACACCCTGAGGAAACCCACAGACACCCTGAGGAAACCTAGGTGCTATATTTCTTGTGTCCTGACAACCCCTCCCATTAGAGAAAAATGCGTAAGAGTTAAAAGTTTAAAAAAAAAACAGAAAAAAATAAAAAGGTGTAAGTGTCTGCTATTAGTTGCTTGGTTTATATTTCCACTCATACTAGTGGCACAACTCGGTGGCGAAACTCAGTGCCTCGTGTGAAAAGGACGTAAAGCGAAGTGAAATAGTTAAACAAAGTGCAATGTTTCTACTATGCAACTGTTGATGTTAATCAGCGTCAGAGCAGAAACTAGTATGCTAAAGTAAAGTATTGTTTACTCACACTTTGTGCAAGAGGGATTTTTACATTTGAGTATTTTCCTGTTTGGCGATCTCGAGGTTTGACGACGACCCACATCTACGTAATCATCTGCTCAACATCCACTTCTGATATTAACAAAATAAAAAAAAAGAAGTATTGTACTGATAGTGACAAAAAACTAGGAACAATGTTATACGTTTATTACGGAACGACATTATTGAAGTTGTTAATATGATGAGAACCAGCTACGAACACATATCTTCTTGTTCAAATACACATATGCATACACACGCATATATACATATACATCTTCGTCCCCCTAGTCTCCGAAATATTAAAATGTACCAAGTAAAACACAAACAAAAAAGTGGTCAATATTCCGGATGAGAACGACTTTAATCTCGTCTCGTTTTTATGCTCTCAAATAGCCATTTCATTAAACGGTTGCTCACCCCCCAAGGGAACAACCGGGATAAAATAGTTTGACAAGACGCTTGTCTGGTTTTTTAAGGTAATAGTTCCATAACCATTGTTTTAATACTAGAAAGGGAAAAGGGAGAGAGAATAAAAAAGAGAGAAAGAGAACCGTGTCCATAAACTGTCCAATCATGGAACCCCTTCCGTCTTATTTTTATGAGCTTCCCGTATAGCTGCGAACTAAATGCTTTTTATGTGTGTTAGCCATTATATATGTGCGGATCGCAATCGTTAATGCTGGAACAATATGCATCTTGTCTATATATAAAAAAAGGCATATTTTAACGACGGTTGCAACAGCGTCGGGACAAGGTTACAGGAAGTGAAAATAGCATATAAGTTTTTATTTTTACTTTCTTTTTCCCACCATAAAATGCATTAATGGGAAAATCGCAAACAGGTGGGGAATAAATTAGCCTATTCACTAGGTTTTTTCCCTTTTAATTTTCCTCTAATACCATACATGCATAGAATGAAACCATCTATGCTTTCAGCAAAATTACCTGGTGTGTAATATTTATATACACTACGAAGTGAAACGTGGGTTCGAACTCATGGACTGTTCATCAGCAAAATTACTGAGAAACATTGGCAACTCTGATGTCATATCGTTATTGTTAAACAACAATCAAAGAACAATATCATACATATCATATACAGGGTGTTAATGAACTAAACCGACAAACTGTAAGAGGTGATTCCTCGCATCAAAATAAGAGAAAAAGTCCATATGGACCTGTGGGGAAAAGTGCATAGTTTCAGAGCTAGGGCTGTCCAAAATCGCGAAAAGGACAAATTTCAACAGGCCCTGTTTCGAATTTGAGAAACTGGATTGTGGCCGTTATTAGCGTAAAGGACGTCATGCATATACAGTCCAAAAATGACATTTTCATTAATGTTTAATTGATGCACAGAGTATTCCCTGCAGGAAGAAATTCTCAGTTTGATATATATACAAAGGAAGATAAACACATGCGAACGGTGTCGTTCAGAAGGTTGCTTTATTCTGAAAACAACTAGGTACGTACCAAAATCCTAGGATAAATAATGTTATGCTAGGAAATTTTTACATTACGTCTTTTTTTTAAAAAACATAGATTATTTTTGGGATATTCATCGCACATTGGTAAATATTTTCCCATCCTTAATTTTCAAGATATTAGATTGATAATTTACGCACAACTTGTGTCCAACACTTAGTGTTTTTCAAACGATTTTGAGATCTGTACGTTAACACAGAGCCGGTCTAGAGTGTAACGTTATGCCGTTACAGGATTATTATTTGTATTCCTTAAAGGAATTTTCTTATTTAATCTTATTCTTTTTATCTGCCCTTGTTTTAATTTATCACATTTATGTTCAGAATGAATTATTGAGTTAACTTTATGGTTAGACTTATTATTAGAATTGCCCCAATACGATTTATCTGTACGTAAGTTATTATATGCGAGTTCAGAGGAGAATTCTGAAAGCAGATTTCTTTGTTATTAAAAAAAAAAAAGAATATATAAAAGTTTTGTACACAAAAGGTTTCCTGTTATTAATATAGAAACAGATGATAATGTTCTGTAACTGGATAATATATTCATATATATATATATATATATATATATATATATATATATATATATATATATATATATATATATATATATATATATATATATATATTGTGCAAAATAGAGAATAACTACCTAATTCCAATGGCTTGTGTATAGCCCGGTCCCCCCAGTTCTTTGTCACCGGAACTGTAAGAGTCACTACTACTACTACTACTACTGCTGCTGCTACTACTACTACCACTACTACTACTACTATTACTACTACTCCGACGACTACTACTACTTATAACGAGAACAGAACCCAACCAACCCCTGCGGGGCTTCTAACCCGTTCCTACTACTACTACTACTAGTATTGCTACTAACTACCTCCACTACTACTTCTACTACTACTACTACCACCACCACTATTGCTGCTGCTAGTACTACTACTACTGCTATTACTACTTATACTAAAGCCTCCTTACTACAAGATTTACATCTTAAATCTTTATAACATGTGATTCCGATTCATTATGAACTAATATGAATCGTTAGAATCACTATGATTCTTTAAAAATCACTGGGGGGAGCGGGCTATACTCAATCCATTCCAATAATTAATGTTTAAAAATTGTGTTATGTGATGTGGAAATGTATAGCAAAATGCAGGAATAAGTGAAAGTCATCCTGCCTTCGATCCTCGGATCGAAATTCCTTCAAAGTGAAAATGTCTATCAATCTTGATTACATCTGTTACGTTATTGATATGTACGGTATATTAACCAGATATTAGCCATATAGTAGTATAGTTCAAACATGTTAATATATATATATATATATATATATATATATATATATATATATATATATATATATATATATATATATATATATATATATACGTACGCGGATCTCTTGCCGTCAGCTAGATGTTTTATGTAATGTGAGGCATCTAAATTTGCTTACACTGTTTTTTTTAATATGTTGACGAAGAACTGCCGCTGGAACACGTATAGTAATTCTGATACTACGCTTGATGCTTGTACTGGCTAAATAATATTACTATATAGGAAAAGATTATAATAAAACAGATGAAAGTCAAAGTTGTACCATTTTTATTTGTATATTGATAGACAGCACTACGAACAGAAGTATCTTGAAGCGGGTACCTTCCACGAGCTGGCAATCTTCGTAGATGAATAAGCATTCGATTCCTTAAATACCTGTTCTGCTTGTGCCAAACCTGTAATTCAGAACAGAAGAATCTCCCATAGAAGCGGAAGTTTACAAGAGGGGTCCAAAATTTTGAAAAAGTGATTTTTCCAGAAAAACATCCCTATTTTCTTCAAATTTCCCTTTTCACGTATATGATACGAACACGCGAATGATACTGTTTGGAAGGGTGCTTTGTTCTGAACATAATGATGTATGAGCCAAAATCCTAGGATAAAGAGTGATGGTGCAGTAGCTGCTTGACTGAGAGTTTAAAATTTACCTTAAAAATCCCAAAAGCCCAAAAGGGTTTGTAAAGAGGATTATTAATCGACCTTTTTTGAATTTCATCCAATTACGAGTAAAGATAAATATCTTAACAATAAATAAATAAATAAATGAAAATAGTGATTTTCTTTTTTTTTAAAAAAAAAACTAATTTTCTTATATATTTTGCAAATCTTGGAGCCGGAAGCTTTTTCGTTATTGTCTTATTATTTGTTGTCCGTTGTATCTTCATAATACATTCTCAATCTTTGATTGCACTTCGTTTCAAATTTTAATTTACTTCCTGTATCAAATACCACAACAATGCATAAAGAATGTGTTATTATTATTATTCCGGAATGATTTTTTCTTCAAAAGAAGGCGTTATTCTATCTCTATTTTGCAAAGAAGGGATATCGAATTTCCATTCACCTCTCCTTTCACCGAAAGAATAAAAAAAAATTCAAAAAATCATACTTCCGGATCAATAATGGTGTACCAAAAATCCGGCTCCTTTCCACTCTATCTCGTTTTCCCGTGAATCAAGATGCACGTGGGGATTGCACTCTTGGGAGAAAGGGAGGGGTAGGAGGGGGGCCTTGAGGGATGAGAAGCTTTTAGATTAAACTTTGAACAGTAAGAAAAAGAGTTTTTTTTTGGTTTTAAACGCTATGGCGTGCATAAATAGATAACAAGGAGGTAGGTACAGTATATATGCTTTGCTGCTGTATAGGAAAAGCTGTTGACTACCGTATTTGATACTTTCTTCCGTGCTTTTTTTATATTTTCTTCCGTCAAAACGAAAAGAAGCCTGTAACAATAAGGGTATAAGTTTCTTTCAAGAAGAATTAAAGGCAGGAGAAAAAGAAAGACAAAAAAAGAAAGAACAGACCACAAAACTTTCCGGCATTATTTTTGAAAAGAGAAAACATTTTTTCCTCTTACTTGGAGAGCAAACAAATATTCAACAACAATAGTGTTGCTATATGCATAAATATCCCATTACTCTCTTCATTCTTTTCCAACAATGATTCATATTCTATTCGAAAGCTTGTAACACATACTTTAATTATTTATATTCTTTATATTTTAAAAAAAAGTCTCAATTGTGTTTACCTGGGATCCAGATGTTATGCAACTCATAAGAAAATTGGGAATAGCGGTTTGTATAAAGTTTTCAGTGTATATTCAATTAGCTACTGTAAATAATTCTCTAATTTTTTTAAAATTTTTGTCTGTGATCAAGAAGTTATACAACCTGAACGACAACTTTGAATAGCGGATTGTATAAGCTACCAGCCTAACATGAAACTATCTATACTTTATGTAATTCTCTATTTGTCTGTAGTCCAAGATGGTATACAATCCGTAAGAAGATTCACAATAGTTTATTGTTCCAGGCATAGCTATTTACTATAAAAAATGCTCTACATTTTTGTTTATATTTGGTCGAGGAATTATGCAACCCGAATGACAATTATGAATTGTGGGTTGTATAAAAGTAGGCGTATATTCAATTACCCATATACTATTCGAATTATTCATCTCCACATAATATAATATGTATCTATTTTGTTTGTTTGTGGTAAAGATGTTATGCAACCCGAAATAAAATTACGAATAACAGGTTGTATATTGTCTCAGCTACATATTAAATTATCCATATCCGTATAACTATATTTATTTCTCTGTCTTGTTCGTCTGTAGTCAAAATGTTGTGCAACCTATAAGAAAATTGTGAATAAGCGTGTTTTATAAAATGCCTGGCGTATACACGGTAAAAGTTTTCATATCCATATACTAAACGTAAGTCGCTGTTTTATTTCTCAATGAATATGGGGCTCATGCAACACGAAAAAAAAATATATGAATCTAGGGTTGGTTGTATAAAGTCTGAGACGTATATTTAATTATTGATATCAATGAAATAATAATTTTCTAAATAATAATAATAATAATAATCTGTGTTTTCTTACGAGTCAGTATTTTGAAAAACCGTAAGCATGTGTTGTTTTCTATAAGTTAGTATTTTTAAAAAAATCTTAGATTGTGTTTTTTTTCTTTCTGTGAGATATGATTTTTCAGAAGCTCTAATGTTTGATTCTTTTTGCTAGTAAGCATTTTGAAAATTTCTCACCGTGTTTGAATATACGAATTAGAATTTTCGAAAGCCCACTTAGTTTAGGTCAAGGATCTTATAAAATAGAGGACCTGCCCATATGTAGTATCTTCATCCTATAAAATAAATGAAGCCAAAAAACAACCGAGCACCGGCACGTCTGATTGGCTACTCTCGTTTCCACCATCGTCTGATTGGCTACTTTCGTTTCCGCCATGATTGTTGGCTCAAAACATTGAGATCCTATTGGGCGGAGTGGGCAGAGTAGGAGTGGTGAAACTGTGACGTATGGCTTCAAGATTTTTTTGTAAGGGCAGATCCTCTATTTTATAAGATCCTTGGTTTAGATTCTTCTCTAAGAGCTGTAACATTTTCGAAAGATCATTTTGTATTGTTCCTTGCATATTAATATTTCCAAAACTACTCAGACTGGGTTCTTTTCTACTAGATTGTTTATCCATAAGCACTCAGTTTATGGTCTATTCTGTGAGATGCTACTTTTAATAACCCTCAGTATTTTCAAAAACTCTCTGCTTATGCATTCTTATAAATCAGAATATTCAAGAACTCTCTGTTACGAGTTGCGACTGAGCATTTCAAAAGATCTCAGTTTAAGCTACAGTATGTTTTCTAACAGTATTTTTAAATTTTAGCTTCTGAACCATCAATCCGTGTTCTTTTCCGTAAGGTATTTTTTTTTTAAGACTCTTAACACATCATTTATTAGCTGTGAATTGATATTTTCAAAATCTCTCGAAACTATATTCACCTTCAGTTTGTGTTCTTCCTGTAAGTCAAAATTCCCCCCCCCCCAAAAAAAAACTTAGTTTGTGATCTTTTCTTCGAATTCACATTTTCTAGAACTGTTTATCTGTGTTCTCTTCTGGAAGTTAGCGTTTTCAAACACCTTTCAAGCGTTCTTTCCACTAAATTAGAATTTTCACTGCAAGTTATCATTTTCAAAAACGTTATTAAAATTATTAAAATATTTTCGCTCGTGTTTTAAGCGAGTTAGCATTTCAAAAAAAAAAAAAAAAAACATTGTCAGTGTCATTTTTTCTCCAAAATAGCATTTTCGACTATCATCTGTCAGCGGTATATTGTACAAATATATGGAATTCTCTTGCTTACTACAGAAATCAGTATGGAGCATACGTTATTCATATGCTACATAGGCACTGCCCTCACATGTTACATCATGCCGTTAAATGATATGTGATATCCAACTGTCGTACTTATATTACATACATATATGTATGTTATCTTCATCAGTTATATGTTATATAGGGACTATGTCCATTTGTATGTGAGATCCTGACCGCCTATATTGTTTCATACGGAAAGTACGTATAGATGGAACATTTATACAGAAAGTATTATAAAACATGCGTTTTCAGTTATACGTCTGATGTACGTTAAGTACAAAAACTACAGGAATAACACATGTAACCTATCTTTTACAGTACACCACCTACATTTTTAGTGTGGTTTTATTGCAAGTTATCACTATTAAAAAATCATTATTCTGCTTTCTTTTCTTCGGTTCAGCATTTTATAAAACTTTCTTTGAATTCCTAGTTTTCAGAAGTTCTCATTCTAAACCCTTTTCCGCGAGTTCACATTTTAAGAAATCTATAGTTTGTATTCTTCCTGCAAGTTAATATATTTTTTAAAAAAATCTTAATTTATGTTCATTTTGCGAGTTAGCATTTTCGAAACTCTTTCTGTGCTTTTCTGAAAGCTGGCATTTTCAATATTTTTCGTCTATGGTCTTTATTTCGAGATAGTATTTTCAAAATATTTTTAGTCTATGTTCTTTTCTGCAAGATGCCATTTTAAAAACCCTTAGTGTGTGTTCTTTTCTGCGAAATGGTATTCTCAAAACCCTTAGTCTGTGTTCTTTTCTATGAGATAGCATTCTCAAAACCCTTAGTGTGTGTTCTATTCTGCAAGATACTATTTTTAAACCTTTTGTGTGTGTTCTTTTCTGCGAGATAGCATTCTCAAATCCCTTACTGTGTTCTTTTCTGCGAAATAGCATACTCTAAACCCTTAGTGTGTTTCCTTTTCTGCAAGATACAGTTTTTAAAATCCTTAGTGTGTGTTCTGTCTTTCCTGGAAGATAGTACTTTCAAAACCCTTAGTCTGTGTTCTTTTCTGTGAGACAGCATTCTCAAATTCCTTAGTGTGTGTTCTTTTCTGCGAGATACCATTTTTAAAACCTTTAGTTTGTGTTCTTTTCTGCAAGATACCATTTTAAAAACGCTTAGTGTGTGTTCTTTTCTGTGAAATGGTATTCTCAAAACCCTTAGTCTGTATTCTTTTCTGTGAGATAGCATTCTCAAAACCCTTAGTGTGTGTTCTTTTCTGCAAGATACCATTTTTAAAACCCTTTGTGTATATTCGTTTCTGCGAGATAGCATTCTCAAAACCCTTAGTGTGTGTTCTTTTCTGCAAAATAGCATACTCTAAACCCTTAGTGTGTTTCCTTTTCTGCAAGATACAGTTTTTAAAATCCTTAGTGTGTGTTCTGTCTTCCCTGCAAGATAGTACTTTCAAAACCCTTAGTCTGTGTTCTTTTCTGTGAGACAGCATTCTCAAAATCCTTAGTGTGTGTTCTTTTCTGCGAGATACCATTTTTAAAACCTTTAGTTTGTGTTCTTTTCTGCAAGATACCATTTTAAAAACGCTTAGTGTGTGTTCTTTTCTGTGAAATGGTATTCTCAAAACCCTTAGTCTGTATTCTTTTCTGTGAGATAGCATTCTCAAAACCCTTAGTGTGTGTTCTTTTCTACTTTGTGTATATTCTTTTCTGTGAGATAGCATTCTCAAAATCCTTAGTGTGTGTTCTTTTCTGCAAGATACCATTTTTAAAACCTTTAGTTTGTGTTCTTTTCTGCAAGATACCATTTTAAAAACCCTTAGTCTGTGTTCTTTTCTGTGAGATAGCATTCTCAAAACTCTTAGTGTCTGTTCTTTTCTGCAAGATACCATTTTTAAAACCTTTAATTTGTGTTTTTTTCTGCAAGATACCATTTTAAAAACCCTTAGTGTGTGTTCTTTTCTGCGAAATAGTATTCTCAAAACCCTTAGTCTGTGTTCTTTTCTGTGAGATAGCATTCTCAAAACCCTTAGTGTGTGTTCTTTTCTGCAAGATACCATTCTCAAAACTCGTAGTGTGTATTCTTTTCTGCAAAATAGTATTCTAAAAAGAAAAGCAAAAAGAAAAACTCGTAAGTGTATGTTGCTTTTTGCCAGTTAGTTTTTTTTTCAAACATTTGGGTGTTAGTATTTCTAAAATATCTATCTTCTTTTCTTTTTTCAAAATATATATAAATTTGTACTTCTAATCTCTTTGATATTAGCTTTGAAGACAAAGTATCCTTGAAGCTGTATTTCTCTTGTCTACTTCTGATTTTCACTTTTTTTTTCTTTTGTAAGCTCTTTCTGAAGGTCAAAATCGAATCGTTTTGTATTATTTAAGTTATCCTTTTATGAGGATAACTGCTTCCTTCCACTTGGCTTAATGTATCTTCTTCACTTTTATATATCTTGGAATCTTTAACTTCATTTCCTTTTATGTGTGTGTGTGTGTTCTTTTTTTTTATTATTTTATCAAAGAATTTCCTCAAAGAAAAGGGGGGAGAATGCAGAGGAAAGACTGAAAAAGAAGATAATACTGGTAATAACCAAGGGAGCGACGAAGGAACTCTTTCACGTGAGAAGATAGCAAAATGAAAGCTCAAACCAGGAAAAGAGAAACAATGTAATGTAGAAGATTCGAACCCCGGTCACGTATTGACTATTAGTTTAGCTACGGTTACAAAGCTTTGTTCAAGTATTAGCTCAAGAAAAAGACATTGCCATTCGTTGCCTTAGAAAAAGGGCTATTCCCATGAAGAAAGATGGCCACACTGTCACGATTTCTATACAGAAGAAGGATAAAGGTTGATTCAACTGAAAAATAAAGTTCAGATAAAAGGAACAGGTGGGGCGATGTGCTTCTTAAACTCAGCGACATGCTATACTTTTAGACTTCCGAATTACGTCTTTCGTAAATATTGGAACTATTATAAAAACGGCTCTGTCCAACCGTCCATCTATTTGTTGACAGGTATCAGCAATATTTTAAATACGAATACAGAATCCCACGATCAGATCCCATGGGGACATGATGGATCAGTGGTAGAGTTATGTGATTTTAAATATAAATACAGAATCCCAAGATTAGATCCCATGGGCACACGGTGGTTCAGTGGTAGAGCGCTTACGTCTGGTGCTTGGGGTCCCTCATTCGATCCCTGGACAAGTAAGTTTGGGGTAGACAAACATCATGTCCGTGACTTTTCTCGTGATATTCTCTTTTCCTCCTACATTCTTAATTCACTAATTTTTCCATTATCATTCACTTACCAAAATCATCCGTCTCCCTTAGCCTAAAGGGCATAATCGTAGGACGTTAAACTGAAAAGTTTCAGTTCACTCATTAAATTCCCTGTAACTTCTATTCAAACCGGAAGTAGGAGAAATCTTAACACTTCCGGTTTAAACACTAATTATTCAGGCCTCTTTTGGAATTAACTTAAACACCATTCAGAGTTCTGGAGAGATGGAAGCAAATGATAGTATAGCGGTGCCAGGTCCATGGTACACAGTGGATGCACTAAAACCTCCTATCCAAGATATCTCAATTTCTGGTATGTTGTTAACTATATAAAGGTAACCAAGAAAGTTCTATCGCTTTTTCACCCATCACCTGCGAACATCGATAAGTCACTTAAGACGTACCTGCAAGATCATAAATAGCATCCCCGATCACCATCGACGACCTTCTGTCAACATTCTGCAAGACCATGGATTCAATCGCGGTGGAACTTGGTGAACCATGAAGCGAAGAAGGTATCAAGTGCATTTTGCACCTCTACTAGGATTTGGACTGGTGTCCTCTAAGGTTATTGTCCAAGGAATGGAACAGGTGATAATCGGACGGTGCAATGTTCGGGGAGTATGGTGGATGCAAGAGTATTTCCCGTTCAAAGTTACAATGGTGTCCCGGGTCATCCTAGCTACGTGGGTCATAGCGTTGCTGCTGAACAGGAGGACCTTTTTGCGATTCAGAACCAGAAGTGCTGGCACCAGAGTTTTGAGTTTTCTTGGACACGGCTGAACTGCTGACAGTACAAAGTTGCATTGATGCTATGACCATTTCCCGATGCACGATTTCGCGAGCAGTCCACCAAACACACAGGAGGACCTTGCTCTGGTGTAGTGCCGGTTCTGCCTATTTTGGAACCGGTTTATGGGATGCTAGCCAATGATGGCGACACTGTGGAGCTTGGTACAGGACCAACTTCTCATCATATGTCAACATCCTGTCCAGAAATGGCTCCTCCCTCAGACGAGACAGCAAAGAAACTCAGGTGTCTGGTTGGTTGCCTTCTGGCCCGGAGTCAATTCATGTGGGACCCATCGACCCAAGTTGCAGTGCTTCTCAAGTTGATGGAGGTGCTGTCGAATGTTTTTTCCACTCACATTGAATTGTAGTCCCAGTTCCTCACATATCTGGCCACTGTTCGCCTCGATTGCTGCCTGAAGATCTTAATTTTGTACATGTGTTGGTATTTCGACACGTGGTGCGTTTTTGAGTGTTTCGTCACGTCCTTAAACTTGTTAAACCACCGCTGCACTGTCCGCATTGTCACGATACCCACCCCAAAGGCCTGGCATATCATCCGAGTCGCTGTAGCGGCGTTTGATCCCAGTTTGAAGTCGTATAGCATACACACACTTATGACTCGGTTGAGGTCCCATGTTCACTCTGTCCTTCACGGTGTAACTAAGCTGCCACAACCAGGTAGTATGTTGGATATACCCACACCAACAACTGACCTTTGCTTTATCTCCATTCACATTCAACTCACGGTCTGTGCGCCGATGGAACATAGACCTGCACAAAAAGCGACAGAACTTTTTTGGTTATCTTTATAAATGCGATCTGGCCTTTTCAGAGTGGTACACGGCATGCTTTCTGTTGACTAATTCAATCGAATCCCAGTTCAATTCGTTTCCTTTGAGTAAATGCACAATTCAATCCGACAAATTTTGGTAGATATACACTTCACCGTTTGGATAAATATTTCGTATTCCTACCCACGTATACCTTCGTTCAGTGTTACTCTTAAGGTCAGTGTACAGTGGATTATAAATATATTAGGTGGATATACAACGTATACTACACCCTATTACTTCTGTGTGTTGTAGCATATTGTTGTAATTACTTACTTATTTTTAAACGTTGGTAAATGTTTTTCATTATGTTCTTACAATTACTTTATCAATTTATGCTTTTTACGCCACGTATCATGTAACACGAAAACAGTGTTTGAGATCTAAAACTTGTTGCCTACGTTCTCGTATCTTCCGGTCTCGTCTGGAATTTCTCGTATCGTCTCGTCTCACCTGGAATTTCTTGTCTCGTCTCGTCTGGAATTTCTACATTCTCGTCTCGTCTCGTCTGGAATTTTAACACATACATCTCGTATCGACTCTCTCTTGTTTTTGAGACGAGAATCGAGATGAGACGACAGATTTCTCATTTCTGGGACAACACGAACCATTAGCTTCCGTCAGCTCGGTTTATACTTGTATTAAATTTTATTATCTGGTAAGATGTCTGCGTACCATTGATGCAAAAGACATTCATCCTGTGTTGGCCAATCATGGTAGCTGAAAAACACCATTTTTATGTTAACTAGAACAGAGGTAAAAGTGAGTTGGAACGCGGGAGCATTTTCGCCGATCCCAAGATGTTCATCCAAAACATGGCTGAAGTAGCATTCTTATTGGCCACGTATCGATGACGTCACCTACTATTACTATTACTACTACTACTACTACTACTACTTTTGCTATGGATCTATATAGTACAAGGGCAAACTTATTTTAATGAAAGAAGTTTAATGGAAATTTTAAAAAATAATCGTTAAATCACTCTGGATCTTTAGAGTAAAAGGGCAATCTTATTTTAATGAAAATTTTAAAAAATAATCGTTAAATCACTTTCTGAATATTATTTTAACAAAAGAATTGTTATAAAAAATTTAAAAATAATAAAAAAAAATCCTTAGGCAGCAGGCAGGGTTTGAACCCACGCCAAAACAGTTTTTCTTACTAGCATGTTGCGCTAGCTCATTCAGCCACGAGGGCCGATAGCAGCTGATGTTTACTTTGTGCTATATCTATGTCATGACTCGTGATGTCTTATCTGTATCGGACAATCAGTTCACAGGATATCTGAAGCTCTTGGGATCCGCGAAAATGCAACCTGGGAGGGATGTCGTCCTCCCACCTCCAAAAAATATGTTCGGCGTACCACCAGTTCCTAAAAAATTACAATGGGCAACGATATTCAGGGGGACGGCGTGATGTAATGTTGCTACTTAACGTCTCCCTACCTTTTCAGATCCACTTTTATCCCTGATCTAGAAGACATATGTATTGAGAGAAGTGCAAGAAAAATTATTTGACGCGTCAGCAGTGTTAAAAGATGCGTTTAAATCTCTTTGGTACTGTATTAGTAATCCGTGTGGCAAATTTGTTTATCAACTGTAATTTGTCCATGAAAGAATATGTACAAATAAAATTTATCACTTATGAAGAATAGTCTACAAAATCCTTCAGACAATGGCTCAGTAAAGCATCATATCATCAATCATTAAATGGTTTATCATTAATTGCAGGCAGTGGTGCATTTATGGGCGCTTCCGGGCTTAAGTCCCACAAAATTGCATTTACTATATTAAAGTAAAAGAAATATCTTGCAGAATTTTCACAATCCCAGGAACAAAGTTAGCGAAACCCCCCGAAACAAAATTTTAAATACGCCACTGATTGCAGGAATAAACAGAAATTAAGGCTCAAGGTGAATAACGTATTTAAGTAGATAAGAATGTTGAGAGTGACTATGAATACTATTGAGGAATGTGTTTGAATAAAAAAAAAAATGAACGTAATAGAGATGGAATAGGTCACGAGTTTCGTGGTTCGGAACCCGAAGACATTCTTGTCATGTCCATCCCACGATTATACCTTTAAGGATAAGGGAGACAAATAATTAAAGCAAGTGAATGAATGATGATGGAAGAATCGGCGGAATGAGAATGTGGGAGGAAAGGGAATACCCGAGAAAGAACACAGACACGATCTTGTCCACCACAAACTTGTTTGGCCGAGGATTGAAGTAGAGACCCCAAACACCAGAGGTTAGCGCTCTATCACTGAGTCACCGTGCCCCATTTCTTTGATTTATCACAAATATTGTATAAAATACGTGGAACCACCTTTTTTATGTAGAATCAGAAACACTCACCAGGAATCAAATCAAGTTCTTTTTTCCGTTAAGGTCGGTTTAAAGCTATGAATTAGTATCATCAGAAATAGTACAATTTTTCACTCGCAGGGGGCGCATTTTTCAGTTTTTACGAAGCTCACGAAAATAGATGGCAGTGTTCTCGTACACAAGTTGGAAGACGGGACAAGATCTTTCAGTTAGAAGTTTATCTTCCTTTCTTTCTTCCTCGCAACGGATGGACCAGAAATCAGACACATTAGCAATTTACGCATGATGTACCGAGCTTCTTCTATACTTATTTGTACTGCGTTAAAAAAAAAAAAAATATTCAATCACTGGAAACATAAAATAATTTTGAAAAGTAATTTTACTTGACTTTATTTTATTTCTTTGTAAAACATTTGTTCTTAACATTTTTTTTTTATTTCCTTTCAGGATTTGTTCGTAATCATAGAAGTACTATGCTGGCGTTCACAAACATATTTATGCTAATAACGAACCAGGTGAGTACATTAATTATTACCAATTTGTAAACTTGTCTTATCAGTATAACTAACTAACTAACCGTATAGCTTATGGAATCCGGAGGTTCAATGCCACGTACACTAAAGCTCTCCATTGACTTCTAT
This sequence comes from Thermobia domestica, assembly GCF_964235325.1. Lineage (NCBI taxonomy): Eukaryota > Metazoa > Arthropoda > Insecta > Zygentoma > Lepismatidae > Thermobia > Thermobia domestica. The sequence continues at coordinate 29,122,992 of NC_137471.1, forward strand.
CCTTAGCCAACTAGATCTAGTTTCTAGTTTGTATTCCTATTTCTGCGAGATCCAACTTAATACACCCATCTGCGCCTAGGTCATCCTAATGGTCGTTTTCCGATTGGACTTCCAGTTAAGATTTTGAAAGCGTTCCTACTTTCTTCCATCCTGGCTACATGACCTGCCCACCTGAACCTACTAGACTTAATGACGCTAACAATGTTTGGTAAACCGTATAAATTATGTAGTTTCTCTTATCAGTATAGTGTTTTTAATTAAGTTTATTTTTCTGTTTGTCTGTTTGAGTCAAATCTTGCAACATAAATTCCACATGTATTTTCATATCAACTAGGGCACTGATTTTTTAAAAAAAAAAAAAAAAAAATTAGATTCATAAACCCAATAACAGTATAGTATTTTGGTGTAATTTGTGCGCTATCTTATCTTGTTACTGTAAAATTAATTGAAGTTATTACAAATGTATTTAGTTTACAAATACGCAAATAGACAACATCAGGTAATTAAATATTACTTCATTATAGATGTCGTAATGATTCACTTCTGGTTCAAGACATTTACATGGAGTCTTTAACAGAAAAAGTAGGACTTTACATGTAAAGTCACGCAAGAGCGGATCCAGGGGGAAGCGATCGGGGCGATCGCACCCCCAGAAGAAGAAACTTTCTTATTTTTTATATATAAATAAAACCAACCCCAAAGTTTGGAGCCCTTAAAAGTAGCAGTATGACAACCCACCGCCCCTCCTCAGAAGTCGGTCCTGGATCCGCCCCTGAAGTTACGCATGGAAATCATAAAGTATTTTTTTCAAGTTAAGGAAGTCAGGAGTAAAAAAAAAACTGTATTAGACTATATTAAATAAAAACTTTTAAGAAAGTAAATAAATCATTCAATTTAACGTCCCACGATTATGCCCTTTAGTCTAAGGGAGATGTATAATTAAGGCAAGTGAATGATGTTGGAAGAATTAGTGGAATGAGAATGTGGGAGGAAAGGAGTACCCCGAGAGAACCCACTAACACAGTATTGTCCACCACAAACTTATTTGTCCTGGGATCGAACCAGAAATGTCACGCACAAGAGGTAAGCGCTCTACCACTGAGTTTTTGTGTCCCTCGAAAGTAAGTACCGGTAACATCCGCGTGAAAGTTTGTTAAACCAAGTATAGTACCATTTCTTCATTATTGTACTTCACAAAATAATAATAATAATATTATTATTATAATAATAATTTAGTGCATTTCATAAAAGCATCATTTTTTAAGGTTATTCTTACAAGTAGTATGTGTGTTAAGGGTATGTTTGTCACTGTTATTAAAAGAGATAACGATCTCCTGGTAAGCAGGGTATTTTGCTGTTTGCCCTACATAACCTACTTACTTTGCTACTTATTCTTCATAACCTACTTACTTTACTACTTACTCTGCATAACCTACTTACTTTGCTACTTAATCTTCATAACCTACTTACTTTGCTACTTACCTTACATAATCTACTTAGTTTGTTACTTATCCACATAACCTGCTTACTTTGATTGAGTTGAGTTGATTTTGAGTTTAACGTTCCCGTTCAGCAGCGAGGCTATATTCTATGAGACGTGGACCTACTGATTAACTTGGAATCCGAAACACATGAGCTCCCACCGGAAATCGAATCACGTTCTCCCAATCCAAAGATGCGTACGCTAACCCACGAAGGAGCTCTTACCTGCTTACTTTGCTACTTTTCTTTTATCACCTACTTTGCTACGTATCTCACATATCTACATATTTTGCTACTAATCTCAAATAATCTACATACTTTGCTACTTACCCTACATAACCTATTTACTTTGGTACTCATCCTACATAACCTGCTTACTTTGCTAATTATCCTATATAACCTACTTACTTTGCAACTTACCCTACCTAACCTACTTACTTTGCTACTTATCCTACATAACCTGCTTACTGTGCTACTTTTCTTATATAACCTACTTACTTCGCCATTAATCTCACAAAATCTACATATTTTGCTACCTATCTCAAATAACCTTCATACTTTGCTACTTACCCTACCTAACCTGCTTACTTTGCTACTTACCCTACCTAACCTGCTTACTTTGCTACTTACCCTACATAACCTACTTACTTTTCTACTTATTCTACTTAACCTACTTACTTTGCTACTTATCCTACAGTTTCTTCCAGCAAAAAAAAAAAAATGTCATTGAAGTGGCCGACATGCTTTTAGGCACCATAAAAGTTTTATTTTCTTCGATATTCTCAAAAATTACACACGCGACCTTACCCTAAGCACTGGCGGTCCACGGGAAGGGCGGTGGTTGTGATCCCAGCTCCTACCCCGAAAGGCTACTGTTTTATATGTGCACATGTATAAAATATTGCACTACTTTATTCTGATTTGATGTAAAACTTTGTATTTCAAACATACATTTATCATCCAGGAGGCCAGCAAAACCGCCCAAACGACAGTTCTAGATGTGCTGCTGATCCTAAGCATGCTATTTTGCTCAATTTGATGCCACGTATCGTTTGGTACATATTTTAGTTCATCTGTGGACAATCAGTTTAAGAAAAACAGAAATTGAATATTTAAGATTTGATGACTATTTTTCGACTGCACCCATTAACCATCCTAAGTTTAGAAGTTATTTTCTCTTATTTTCTTCGAAAAACTGCGCATGACCCTTTCTCACTCATGTATATCATTTTTGTTCAACTCAATAATACCTATTAATTGATTCATATTTAGCTCATCTTTGAACTGTTTTTCGAAACGCAAACAATATTGTAGACATTAAAGTTATTTTTTTAAATTCTCATTTCTAAAATCATAAAATCGCTTCAGCTTTTTTTTAAAAAAAGTAAACTGAATAAGGTACTTATCCTACGTAATCCATTTTTGTAATCATTCAAGGGATTTTTAATCACAGTTCTGGGATATTGGGATGCCCGTTATGTCTATGGAAATTGCTGGGCTTATGTGAGATAATCACAGAATGACTTTTGGACACCCAAGTGAGATAATCACAGAATGACTTTTGGACGTTCAAGTGAGTTAATCCAGAATGACTTTTGGACATCCAAATGAGTTAATCACAGGATGGTTTTTGGACATTCAAGTGAGATAATCACAGAATGACTTTTCGACATCCAAGTGAGAATCACAGAATGAATTTTGGACATCCTAGTGGGTTAATCACAGGATGTTTTTTGGACATTCAAGTGAGATAATCACAGAATGACTTTCGGACATACAACTGGGTTAATCACATGATGGTTTTTGGACATCCAAGTGAGATAATCGCAGAATGATTTTTGGATATCCAAGTAAGTTGATCACAGGATGTCTTTTGGGCATCCAAGTGAGATAATCACAGGATGACTTTTTGACATGCAAGTGAGATAATCAAAAGATGACTTTTTAACATCCAAGTGTTTATTAGTCTTTTCTTAACGATGATAGAAGACTTCTAAGAGTAAATCGTATAGTCCTATTATAAGTGACGCATACACATTACTTGTAAAACTAAAAGCCCACGTAATTAATTGTTTGATGGAGGTTTAGGATGTCAACATCGAGCTTGCATTAAAAGTTCCATCAAATGCTGGAGATATTTCAATTACCTTAAAAGAAATAAGTGATTCTAGCTTACAAGTCTTTACTGTACTCAGTTTTTCTTCCCTTTTTCCAAATTCTTCATATATTTCCAGTATTCTTTTTACCATGACAGATCAATACATCGTTAAGAAAAATCTATTCTACAAAGAGATACATAAATAAATTGTTCCAACTCGCCATGTGTATCGCAAACAATAAGCAAACACAAGACCAGTTTAACGTACAATATTGCTGTATATACCCGTCTATTTGCATGTTATGCAAATCTTCCCAAGGTCTTGCTGCAATGTACCAAGTAACCTTTCAAGGGTTATTACTACTGACAATAAATAACGCAATAGAATTCAGTCTGGTAGTTCTCCGTACATTTTACTGCTACTTATGTAATAAGTATTCAACATCTGGTTATTAATAACGATCATAAACTATGTATTTTTATATATATTCATATTAGTAGCTATAGTAGTAGTAGTAGTAGTAGTAGTAGTAGTAGTAGTAAGAATACCATTGACATGGTTGCGTCGTACGAGATATTATAATCGGGACATTAACTCGCCGACAGCTCCGCGAAATGATGGCGCATCTTGTAGAAAAGAAACACCCTTCCCTCCTCGTTCCAAAAAAAAAGAAAAAAGTAAAAAAATCCTGGTCATAAAATGCATGTTTTTATTGCTTAGTAGCCAGTCATGTTTTAGCCAATAGTGAGTGAAGGCTTGACAGGATGGGGGCGGGTTATGGTCTATATGTGCGTGGTTAGGGGGGAGGAGGAAAGGGAGAAGAAGATGGGTTCAAAACAACTTTTACGACTGTCTGCTTCTAAAGTTCTCTCCTCTTAGCATGAATGCAATTGCATATGAAGGATAATGCCCCGATGCTTTCACTGCAATTGAGACGACGCTATTGAAAGCAAGTTACTTTTTTTTTTTTTTTTTTTTACCGTATGCTACACGCTAGAAAGACCTTACAAGTGTAATTATGGTGAATCTCCTCCTACCATCATACATACTATTTATAATGATTATAATCAAGCATATATGTAACCAGGGTACGTTTTACGTACGTCTAAGTACTATAAACGCTTCCATAGTAAGTACACACATCGTGGACTTGTACGCAAGCATACAAACAATATATTTTATAGCTTTTACTAGTATCCATGAGCAGTGTTCTTGGAAGACGGTGATAAACCGCTGTTACTCGTTTAACGCTACGTGATCAAGAACCATTCGTTGTTCATTCGGTTCATGTAGCCTCTTTAGTTCAATTAATGGTGGATGCATGAACCCAAAGTCTAGGTAGCTGTGGTAGGGAAAGGAATTATGTTCTAAGGAATCTCACAGAAGAAATGTCTGGGAAAATAGATAAGATAGATATAATGAAGAAGAGAAAGGGAGAAAAGGCGGACAGAAGGACTTCAACAGAACGCTGAACTTGGACTTAAGCGGCATCAGAAGTGTCACTATTCATCTCAGCTACTCCGAAAACTATGTATTCGACAATAATATAGGCCATTTTCGCTTTCTTTAATATGACTCCTCCAACCTCCCCGGTAGTAGCCTACCTCTACTTACGTCTAACCCATACAGTATTGTTTTCTAGATTGAGAAAAAGTGATACGTGTATAGTGTGTTCACTCAATAGGAATGCAGTTCGGCACAATACTATGCCCTCTCAGGCTTCCATATTTTGCTAATCACTAGGGCAACCCAAAAGCATATAAAGCATAACAGCAATTTACACATATGGTTGGTACCTTGAACATGATTGTTGTAGTCTAAGGGTCCAGAAGAAACTAACTTTAAAAGCATAATAAAGCATAATTTTAGAGAATAAAGCATAAAGCATAATTTAAAATATATAGCACAATTCTTGGAAAATTCTATTAGAACAATTCTTGGAAAATCACGTGTAATTGCAAGTTTAACATACTGTATTAATATTTTTTAAAAAGTATTATTTGCAACGCAAAATCTTTGAAAACATAACAATGCAACAATAAAAAGCTTTTTTTTTTTTTGGTAAACTTTTCGGTGTAATCCTTTGAAGTGGAGAACTCACTCCAATATGCACTTCTAAAGGGCACACAAGTGATAAAAAGAACTGACTCAAGTAAAGCACATCTCTTTACAGTGCATTAAGTAGAAAGTTCATTAAATATGAAAGAAACTGCTTGCATGAAATATTAATAAATAGATCAAGATATTTAGAATATTTAATGTAAAATGAATATTATGCATTATACAGGATTAATGTAAAACAATGATTGAAATTAACAATAAAGCATAATAAAACATAATTTGGAAAAATGAAACATAATTAAACAAAAATAAATAAATAAATAAATAAAAATAAAGTATAGTGTGGGTTGCTCTACTAATCGCTAACTGAAAGGACAGCGTTTGGAACTTGACAACTAAGACTCCACGTGGATTTGACAACCAGCTGTCAGTTTGTTGGAAATGACGGTTCTGATTGGCTATTTCGTTATCGAGGGAGTTTTTCACAAGGCTCCAAGGACGATGAATTATTTATGGCACGTGCCACCATGTGTAGAAGGCAGAATTCTTTACATACGCACTGTACTTGAATTAGTCCCAGAAGCGACAGTCCTATTAGCGACAGGAACTGTTATCTGTCCTATGAGCGACCGATTCATTTACATTGAGATGATGGAAGATGATATGATTCCATCTCGTTAGATATGTTTGCCTCTGGCGTTATTAGCGCCCGAACAACCTTGGTATGAAATATGTACGTGCCAGTGATACTGTTCGTCAAATATATTTTTCCTCTACAGTGAGTGCAAATAAAACTTATTTTAATTTTGAGTTAGATTTGTCATAAAACATATCAAATAACGAGACAACAGGGATATTTCCATGAAAAGTGTATTCCTATGTAATTATTGAAAATCCAGTTGTAATATCCCCTTTCTTCAAAAGCTCTGTTTTCTGTACTTAATTTGATTCAAATCTAATTAGTCACTAAGCACAGTAATATATTTTATTTTAAAAAACTTAAACGTGTAACAGTTTCGCCAACTATCTACTTTTTAGACTTCCTAAGACACTGTGAATAAAATGAAAAAAAAAATGTCAATGATAAAAGACGGCTTTTGAGATTCCTTACATCTGATTGGCTATTCTCAACCAATCCCACCAATTACAATGCAGTTCACTCTAAACAATCCAAAAGGTAAACAAACTCTTTAAACTACCTTCTCCCCATATTGTAAGCTACTAAAACTAAACTAATTGCTTTGTCTTCCTCCCTTGTTTTGACTTATACATAAAAGCTTGTCGTATAGCAATCTGAAATAAGTCCTTATAACTAGACGAACTGTTAAGTCCTGCGAGAGATTTGTAACTTGTGTAATAATTTCTTCGAATACACCGTATTTTCAGATTTCTTTGATATCCTCAAGTCGTGAACACTCTTTGCATGGGCGCCCGATGGGAAGGCAGAGATCGCCTCCCTGGCTCACGAAAATGTATATGTAATATAGAAAACCACGTATATTAAATACCAGATATACCAGACGTGATACAGCAACCATGAAGATGCCCCTCCCTAGAAAATTTTCTTCTGGCGCCCCTATCTCTTTCTGATTTCTTTCTTATGCCATAAACATATTCAATCTAAACTTATACTCCGCATCATTTTAACATGAAATTTTTAATTATATTAGAATTATAGACAAAGGCGGAGCTACTCTAAATATTTAGTTAGTTTTCCCCTTGGTATAGTCAGTGTATTCATAGAAATTAATTCAAAAATATAATATTAGGAGAAACGTATAAAATATTTTTAATGTAATGAGAGAAGTCTCACGTATTAAATTCAGGTAGAGCGAAATTTTTCATAGTACATTTTGTTAGGTTCTAAATCACATTAGCATGAAACAAGTTAAAGAAGAGAGAACTTTATGTTCTTCCATTATCTTAGTATGAACGAATCGGTGACTCATAGCGCAGTTAACAGATCGAATCGGTCGCTCATAGAACAGTTAACAGTTCCTGTCGCTAATAGGACTGTCGCAAGTGTGAGGACACCCTGTACTTCGGTTGAAGAAACAAACCGTACCAAGTTTGGTTGAAATTGCTCCAGGTTTTTCACAGTTACACTGAAACATACACATACATACATACCGGTAGCCTAGGTTATTCAAAATTTCTATGTATTTATGTGAACAAAATTTTTGAAGGCGGTTTTAAAATCTTTAGTAGCTAATTTATTCAATGTGAACGAAATGTTTTAAGGACATTCTACGATCTAGTTCAAATATTTAATTGAATATAAGCAAAAAAATTCATAAGTCTCCTTATTTAACACCTTTTTTTAATGGAATTTGCAAAATATTTCAACGCCATTCAAGAAGTTTGTTTGATTATTTTATCTTATTATTTAAAATAATTTAGGAGTCTTGTTCAATAATTTTATCGCATTTATAGGAAATGGTTCAGGGTAATTCAAAAGACTTTTCAATAATTTATTTAATGTGTACGAAGCATTTTTGGAAGATCATTCAAGAATTTCGTTCAGTATTTTATTGAATGTGTACAAAATGTTTGAAAGTAATTCAAGAGTTCATTGTGTTCAATATTGAGAAATGTTTCAATATCATTCAAAAAATTTCCTTAAAGTTGGTGTAAAGGGACAAGTTTTGCCAATAGATGTCACTACAGTCTTCGTATCTCTCCCATGTATTTTTTTACCTTTCACGAAAATTTACAATTTCTCTTACAAATTTCAACCTAGAGACTTCAAATTTTTGGATAAGGAACTTCATAATCTATCGAAGGCAACAATCCGTGTCGATTTCTTACTTATAAGTGTCTTCATTGTTGAAACAGTTATATTGTTAAAGGTTTGGATATTCCTTTCAACAAACAAGCCATTTCAACAATAAAGAAAATTCTAAATTAAAACATCGGCACAGATTGTTATCTTCGATAGGTTATGAAGTTCCCTCTCCAAAAATTTGAAGTCTCTAGGTTGAAATTTCTAAGAGAATTCGTGAATTTTTGTCAAAGGTAAAAAATACATGAGAGATATACGAAGACTGTAGTGACATCTATCGGCAAAACTTGCCCCTTTAAACTGACCTTAATGATTTATTTTACACAAGATGATTTAAGATAATTTAGAAATTGTGTTTAACAATTTTACTGATTTTGTTGAAATTTTCTCAAGGTTAGTTAAGTATTTTATGTAATAAATTTATTATGTATAGTACTGTATGTTCGAAGTACTTCAAGACAATCAATAGTCTTTTTTAAATAAATTTATTAAACGTGTAATGATGTTTCAAGTCTATTGAGGAGACTTAATTATAGAATATTTTAAGATCATATAAGAAACATGATCCGTAATTTTAAATATCCATATGTTTCAAGAAAATTCAAGGGTTTGTTCGATGTTTTTATTTGAAGATGTAAGCTAAGTATTTCATGAATATTCCAGCCTAGTTCAGTCATGTTCAAGTTAGAACGAGTACTTTAATAATATCTTTGATACTCTTGTTCAGGTTGTTTTGTATCATGTGGAGACAGCCTTGTACTTCAGAAATCTTAACAATGACAAATACTTGTGAAGGAATCGTGAATATCGCACGGTATACCATACTGAACATATACTCTGTTAGAAAATTGGATTATAAACAGTGGTGTACGAAGAGTTTTATCAAGGGGGATTCAAGCACTATAAGAAAATGAAAATGAAATCTTTAAATTTTACGTCCCACGCTTATGCCGGTTACGCTAAAAGAAATGGTGATAATGAGAGATAAGTGAAATGGTGGAATGAAGAAAGTGGGAGGAAACTGGAGAACCCCGAGAAAATCCATGAGCACGGTGTTTGTTCACCACAAAGTCCACACGGCGCGAGCTGGGATCGAACCAGAGACCCCAAACACCGGAGGTGAACGCTCTACCACTGAGCCACCGCCCCCCCTTCAAGCACTTAATTTAATATTCTTTCAAGAGAAGCATTATACGTTGCTTTTCCCACGAGTAATGTCTTACTCAAGGGGGGGGGGGTAAAAACGAAACATCTCTTACATACGCCACTGATTAATTTTTCCACCAATCATTAAAGAAACATTTTTCAACATTATTATAAAAGAACGGAATCGATTCTCATCACTATGATTCTTTGTCATTTGGAACAGTTTCAAATCACCGGAACACATAAACAATATATGTGATTGCTTGTTGTGGTTGCAAGTGCATATTAAAACGTCCGACCAATTTTATTGGCGGAGAAAGCGCGGGAACGCAAAAGTGGGATGGGTTTTCCAAACGAAAACGCGTAGTAGAAACAGAGGGAGTACCAAGAAAAGGAGAGAAGGAAGGACCGTCGCGCTTAAACACATTACGAAAATCAATGGAACCGGAACGACATAAAACCCGCAATGCATGACGGTATTCGTTGCAATCGTAAAACGATGACTGAACAATAAAAAGTAAAAAAGATTAGTAGTGGGTTGAAAGCGCGCGAAATGTAGGCTTTTCAGGATTGCTAACTATTTTGTGTTAATTTCTCTAAAAAAAATATTAAAACAAATCGTTAGCAAAATAAATAAATAAATAACAATTTCTGTGCTATTCACAAACACGTAAACAAAACAAATTTGTTAAATAATATTGATAACATTTATTTTATTTGACTGTTTGCTAAACTTTTAGTGTAATTAAAATTTATTTTCACACAGAGTGATTAAAAAAATTGGAAATTTTGAAAATTAAATGATTTCATTAACTTTTTAAATCTCATTTAATAGTAAAAATAATACCATTTTAGAATACACAAAAAGAAACCACAAGCTTACAAATTATAGGATCTGGGGGCCATTGAATGTTACCATTCTTCGAAATTACACGTTCTCCAAACAATTGGCGTGCAGCAGCGATCGATAGTCGTGCTGTATAGGACGTTGATCCATCTTGTTACAACCAGGCTCTGTCAATAATCGGTGGAAATCTCTGTAGTTGTTGCAGAGTTTCGTGTTTCAAGCATGGCGGTGTAACGATTCGATTTGACTGTAATCGCATGGTCGTTCTCGTCCTCAAAACAATAAGGGCCCATCACACAGTACACATACAATAGCACATAACATAGTAACTTTATTGCTGTGCAATGAAGGTTGGTGTAGCTCCATAGGATTGTCTTGTGCCCGTGGCGTCCTAAATTAAAATGGCGGCGGAATTCTCTACGTGCCCCCTCGAAACCTGTCATTGTTCTTGTAAAACGCTTTGATCGCGAAAGCACGTTGCGCACCACTCCAAGCATTCGTAATAACTAAATGGCAGGATGTTGTTGACAGGCTGGCGTACGTTATTCAGTGTTACCAAACGCCCACTGTTGCCAACACAACTTTCAAAATTTACCGTTTCTTTGAATCATCCTGTACATTCAGAACCGTAATTTCAGGGTTTGCTACTAGGGGAAGGAGTCGGGACAAGTTTTGTACCGATATGAATAGATGTGTGTGTTTTTCATTAGTATATGATATTACTAGTTTTAATAAATTATTGATTACGATATTTAACCCCATATTACAAATTATGTCCTGCTTCTGAAGTTATTAACTTGTAAGAGGGTAATAACTCAAACTCTGCTAAAAAAAGAAAGTGCAAAAGAATCACATGAAAATCACATGTATGGGATATGAACTACATTTATCCTGCAGTGGTAGATAACCCAAATGCCAAAAGTGTAAAGCGTTTTGCATATCCCTCAAAATTATCGCAATAATCCAGCGTTTCCCAACCTTTTTTAACTTGCGGCACACTACGGGTGTTACTCGGATTCTCGCGGCACACTTATAGATATTATTTGTAAATATAAAACACAGTGGTATTTTTCTGTGATTATTGATCTCCTTCTTACAAAGAAGAAAGCTCTATCATTGTTTTTCCCCATGGTAAATCATTATGCTTATTTTACATTTTAATTTAAAAATAGAAAACAATTGCAATGAAATATTGGACTCAGGTTTTTAAAAATATGCTTTCTTTTCAAAAACTGTATCCAACCTTTTACTAAGAAGGAAGATCGCTAAATAACGAACGAACAAACAAATCTCTTTTACTTTTAAAACACAAATGTAGGTAATTTGTCGAAAGGATTGAATGATATTTATAATTTTCAAGTTACGAAATAGTCTGCAATAATAAAGAAGCAATAATGGTCATAACAATGATAACTATTTTTTTTTCAACATTAGAAATGTGCAGAAGAGTAACCTGGTATAAAACTTAAAATTGTAGATTCATAGTAGAGGTTCGTAGTAATGTGAAATACAAATATACATTTTCCCCTACCTTCTGCATTTTGACTGCTATAAAATTAATAATTTTGTTTTGATTCCTCGCGGCACACCAGCGGCCCATTCATGGCACACCAGTGTGCCGCGGCACACCGGTTGGGAAACGCTGAAATAATCTAATAATATATGGATAGTTTGCGTTAAAGTCTCCGTTATCGATGAATCGAGTCCATTAACGAACTCCTCCCAGGTAATGGCTGTAGCTATATATTGTGAGGTAGTGCATCTATAAATAGATGGTTTGCAATAGGGTAATAATATCAAAAATAGATCTATGTATTGTTTGCTATGCTGGAATATCAACGGTCAATTTCAATCTACAATTTTACAATTGTTAAATCATTCTTCTTTTTACCTTCCAAGAATGTATTGGTCACTACCTTACTCAAGCTCAGTTAGAGCTGGAGATTCAAAATAACAGGGTTTTTGAGACGGAGGTTTTCTTCTCATAAAAATGTGGATTTTGGGAGAAAAACTGAAATTTTTAGGTTTTTAAACTATTTTTTAAATGATTTTCTCTTTCAAGTACTAATTTTGTTTCTTTGCAGTGGATTTTACAATTAAGAAAGTTCATTTAAAATATCCAGTACTTGTAAGTGCTCGTATGTTCAGTACCAAGCTGACTGTCTTAAATAGTTCTGAAGCTGGCATTACAGTAGTTTCGTATACATTATGCAACCACCATATCATAAATGTTGCTTGGTTGCCTGGAATTATCTTATCAAGTTCCTGGGAGTTATACTTCTTGATATATATGAGTGTTGCTGGTTGCCTAAATTCAATCTAGCAGGCAAGAAACTAATATCATAAACCAAGAAGCAGACGAAAAACGGTTTTTAGAAAATATAATATCTTGCGAGAACCTTTTTTTAAAAAATGTATTTTAACAGAACTTTTTTGAAAAATGTAATCTTGACAGAACTTTTAAAAGAATATAATACTATGACAGAACTTTTAAAAGAATATATCTTGGCAGAACTTTTTAAAAAATATATCTTAGCAGAACTTTTAAAAGTACATAATGTCTTAGCAGAAGCTTTTTTTTAAATACAATATCTTGGCAGAACTTTAAAAAAATATCTTGGCAGAACATTTTTTGAAAAAAATATAATATCTTGCTTATTACATATTCTATTCTGAAAACATTTTATCCTAAGCTACAGATAATTCAATTTATAAAATTAAAAACTATAAACAGATATTTTGGATACGATGTTGATTCAACATTGTTATTCACAGATTTTTTTTTAATGTTATATCGTTGTAAAAAATTTTGAAATAAGAAATTCGTGAGAAGTATTTTAAACGCTCTCTCTGTCTCGGATTTAAGCGACCTCAATAAATATTATACAGTGGAACATCGGTAACTGAAAGCTGAAGGGAATAGCCAAAAATTCGACTTAACGAGCTTTTCGAATAATCATGGTTCGAATTATCAAGGTGGTCACAACAAAAATTCGAGATGCCGAGGTTCCGCGTTTCTCATTAAGAACTGACTACATAACATCTATAACTCGAAGTTTCATTCGCTCAACCTCTATAACTCGAAGTTTTATTCCATCAACCTCTATAACTCGAAGTTTTATTCCATCAACATCTATAACTCGAAGTTTTATTCCATCAACCTCTATAACTCGAAGTTTTATTCGTTCAACCTCTATAACTTTAAGTTTTATTCGTTCAACCTCTATAAATCGAAGTTTTATTCGTTCAACCTGTGTAACTAGAAGTTTTATTCGTTCAACCTCTGTAACTAGAAGTTTTATTCGTTCAACCTCTGTAACTAGAAGTTTTATTCGTTCAACCTCTGTAACTAGAAGTTTTATTCGTTCAACCTCTGTAACTAGAAGTTTTATTCGTTCAACCTCTATAAATCGAAGTTTTATTCGTTCAACCTCTATAACTCGAAGTTTCATTCGCTCAACCTCTATAACTCGAAGTTTTATTCGTTCAACCTCTATAACTCGAAGTTTTATTCGTTCAACATCTATAACTCAAAGTTTTATTCCATCAACCTCTATAACTCGAAGTTTTATTCGTTCAACCTCTATAACTCGAAGTTTTATTCGTTCAACCTCTATAAATCGAAGTTTTATTCGTTCAACCTCTGTACTAGAAGTTTTTTTCGTTCAACCTCTGTAACTAGAAATTTTATTCGTTCAACCGCTATAACTAGAAGTTTTATTCATTCAACTTCTATAACTAGAAGTTTTATTCGTTCAACCTCTGTAACTAGAAGTTTTATTCGTTAAACCTCTATAAATCGAAGTTTTATTCGTTCAACCTCTATAACTCGAAGTTTTATTCGTTCAACCTCTATAACTCGAAGTTTTATTCGTTCAACCTCTGTAACTAGAAGTTTTATTCGTTAAACCTCTATAAATCGAAGTTTTATTCGTTCAACCTCTATAACTCGAAGTTTCATTCGCTCAACCTCTATAACTCGAAGTTTTATTTGTTCAACCTCTATAACTCGAAGTTTTATTCGTTCAACATATATAACTCGAAGTTTTATTCCATCAACCTCTATAACTCGAAGTTTTATTCGTTCAACCTCTATAACTCGAAGTTTTATTCGTTCAACCTCTATAAATCGAAGTTTTATTCGTTCAACCTCTGTACTAGAAGTTTTTTTCGTTCAACCTCTGTAACTAGAAGTTTTATTCGTTCAACCTCTATAACTAGAAGTTTTATTCATTCAACTTCTATAACTAGAAGTTTTATTCGTTCAACCTCTGTAACTAGAAGTTTTATTCGTTAAACCTCTATAAATCGAAGTTTTATTCATTCAACCTCTATAACTCGAAGTTTTATTCGTTCAACGTCTATAACTCGAAGTTTTATTCGTTCAACCTCTGTAACTAGAAGTTTTATTCGTTCAACCTCTATAAATCGAAGTTTTATTCGTTCAACCTCTGTAACTAGAAGTTTTATTCGTTCAACCTCTGTAACTAGAAGTTTTATTCGTTAAACCTCTATAAATCGAAGTTTTATTCTTTCAACCTCTATAACTCGAAATTTTATTCGTTCAACCTCAAAAAACTAGAAGTTTTATTCGTTAAACCTTTATAAATCGAAGTTTATTCGTTCAACCTCTATAGCTCAAAGTTGTAAAAATTCCTTAAATTAAATAAGATGACTCAGAGCTAGGGATGGTATCTAGACGAGCGAGACGAGACTTTGTAAAGTCTCGGTCTCGTCTCGGTTGATAAATAACAGTCTCCATCTCGGTCTCGGTCTCGAGTACCAAATCTCGGTCTCGTCTCGAAAGTCTCGAAATAAATAGTGTGAAATTCAAATAGTGAAAGTATTATTCTCATACAGTCTGTTGTTTCCGCTTATTTTTTACTTTCATTTTGACTTAGAATTATGGTATAGTGTACCTCTTCATGGCTAATTTGCTAGTGCTAATGCTTTCCATGCGCGTATTCCAGGTTCAATGATCAGTGGGTATATCGCCCTAAACCCTAATAGAACCCATATTTCACTTTCAGCAATAGACTTTGTCTCATATAGCCTCAGAACTGCCTATACAATTAAACTCTATTAAATTAACTCCAGTACTATACAGTAGTTTATTTCCTTCCTTTGAACCAGAATTGTTCAATACCTCCTAACGGATAACGCAACACATAGCAGCACGAATGTATCTATTCGTACCGAAATTGAAACTTTACAGTTTCTCGTTTATTATTCAATACATTCTGCTTTGACTGTCATTTTAAAAACAGAATATAACGTTCATTATCTTAACAAATAGGGTAAATTATTACTACAATATACGTATTTTGTTTGAAATTGTTGAAATGCTTTATTACCGTTTCACATCTCCCTGTTTAATTGACACTTTATAACACGAACGTCCTGAACCTTGTGGTGGGAGCTACTACACTCATCTTTGCTATGTGAGGTCTCGAGTTGGATCACAAAACAAGTTAGATTCAAAGTCCGATGTTTCGCATAGTTCGCGTCTCATTTTAAGTGCATTCTGTTTCTTATACAGGTTCATAAGGTCGTAATGCATTACGTAAGCACATATTTAGTGCCGTAACATATATTAATCTTATTCCTGAGCTCTCAAAGGTGCATGCAATCTTTATTCGAGAAAACTAAGCTTGCGTTCATTACGTTGAAATTTTATATGGATTAAAAATTACTTGCGAAACATGGACATACATATTATATAAGTATATAGGTAATTCGAGTTATCTGTATCTATTTTTTCTCACTCGCCAAAACAAGTGATTCTTAACTTTCTAGTTTTCTTTTGTATTAATTTTCGTAGTTTTGCTGCAACATGATGGATTGAATAGTCAAAAATTTTTTTCGCTCTGTGATTTTTATTAAATTTTGGATCCATTTTTACCCTACCTTACCTAGTAAAAGTTATATATTTAGTCTTAGTTGAGGAACGGTGTTTCGCTTCTGTAAAATTAAGAAATTATGACTAGGTTTAGTTTACCTCCGAGGACCAGATATAATAAAATCATCACCATCATCATAATCAACCATTATCAATCCATTGCTGGATGAATGTCTTTCCAAGTCTTCTCCACAACTACCTAATTTGGGCAATTCTTTTCCAGGTTACTCCTCAGTGGCTCTTGATTTCGTCACACCTTCTTGTATGCGGAGGTTTCCCAGGGTGTTTATGTCTCGTGGTATCCAGTCTAGAATTGTTTTCGTCCGTCGATTATAATTTCTTCTTGCAATACGTCCAGCACACTTTCCAGCTCATATTAAATTATTTCATTAGCACCATCAGTATTCATTTCTATTGTATTTGGGCTACAAATAGTTCGAATTCGCTACTTTCGGAGTACAGACACGCTACTTTTTAATCTTCGGATCTGGTAACACTGACGGAATTATTTAAATCAACACAATGTGAACACCCCCATTTGATCTAGCGGCTAGCACTCTTGATTTCGGTTCGCGTGGTCCCGAGTTCCATTTCCGGTAGAGGTAAAGTTGAACGACCGAAGTGGTTCGGATTCCACTATAATCATTAACTCCACGCCTCCTTTAGCCGCCCTAGCATATCTGTGGGACGTTAAACTAAAACAAAACAAAAGTGAACACTGTGTATTACTAACTGTAAGTCCTTGAATTAGGGATGGTATCGAGACGAGACGAGACGAGACTTTGTACAGTCTCGGCCTCGTCTCGGTTGATAAATAACGGTCTCGGTCTCGGTCTCGTCTCGAGTAAAAAATCACCGTCTCGGTCTCGGTCTCGTCTCGGTCAATAGATGTTTGTCTCGATCTCGGTCTCGGTCTCGAGTACCAAACCTCGGTCTCGTCTCGAAAGTCTCGAAATAAATAGTGTGAAATTAAAATAGTGAAAGTATTATTCTCGTACAGTCTGTTGTTTCCGCTTATTTTTTCCTCTCATTTTGACTTAGAATTATGGTATGGTGTACCTCTTCATAGCTAATTTGCTAGTGCTAATGCTTTCCATGCGCGTATTCCAGGTTCAATAATCAGTGGGTATATCACCCTAAACAATAATAGAACCCATATTTCACTTTCAGCAATAGACTTTGTCTCATATAGCCTCAGAACTGCCTATACAATTTAACTCTATTAAATTAACTCCAGTATTATACAGTAGTTTATTTCCTTCCTTTGAACCAGAATTGTTCAATATCTCCTAACGGATAACGCAACACACAGCAGCACGAATGTATCTAATCGTACCGAAGTTGAAACTTTACCATTTCTCGTTTATTATTCAATACATTCTGCTTTGACTGTCATTCTAAAAACAGAATATAACGTTCATTATCTTAACAAATAGGGTAAATTCTTACTACAACATATGTATTTTGTTTGAAATTGATGAAACGCTTTATTACCGTTTCACATCTCCTTGTTTAATTGACACTTTATAACACGAACGTCCTGAACCTTGTGGTGGGAGCTACTACACTCATCTTTGCTATGTGAGGTCTCGAGTTGGATCACAAAACAAGTTAGATTCAAAGTCCGATGTTTCGCATAGTTTGCGTCTCATTTTAAGTGCGTTCTGTTTCTTATACAAGTTCATAAGGTCGTAATGCATTACGCAAGCACATATCCAGTGCCGTAACATAGATTAATCTTATTCCTGAGCTCTCAACGGTGCATGCAATCTTTACTCGAGAAAACTAATCTTGCATTCATTACGTTGAAATTTGATATTGATTAAAAATTACTTGCGAAACATGGACATACATATTTTATAAGTATATAGGTAATTCGAGTTATCTGTATCGAGTAATCCAGTTATCTCTCCAAAACAAGTGATTCTTAACTTTCTAGTTTTCTTTTGTATTAATTTTCGTAGTTTTGCTGCAACATGATGGATTGAATAGTCAAAAGTATTTTTTTCGCTCATATGATTTTCATTAAATTTTGGATCCATTTTTACCCTACCTTACCTAGTAAAAGTTATATATTTAGTCTTAGTTGAGGAACCGGTTTTTCGCTTCTGTAAAATTACGAAATTATGACTTGGTTTAGTTTACCTTCGAGGTCCAGATATAATAAAATCATCACCATCATCAAATTCAACTATTATCAATCCATTGCTGGATGAATGTCTTTCCAAGTCTTCTCCACAACTATCTAACTTGGGCAATTCTTTTCCAGGTTACTCCTCAGTGGCTCTTGATTTCGTCACACCTTCTTGTATGCGGAGGTTTCCCAGGCTGTTTATGCCTCGTGGTATCCAGTCTAGAATTGTTTTCGTCCGTCGATCATAATTTCTTCTTGCAATACGTCCAGCACACTTTCCAGCTCATATTAAATTATTTCTTTAGCACCATCAGTATTCATTTCTATATATTCGGGCTAGAAATAGTTCGAATTTGCTACTTTCGGAGCACAGACACGCTATTCTTTAATCTTCGGATCTAGCAACACTGACTGAATAATTTAAATCAACACACTGTGAACACCCCCATTTGGTCTATCGGCTATCACTCTTGATTTCGGTTCGCGTGGCCCCGAGTTCGATTTCCGGTAGGGGTAAAGTTGAACGACCGAAGCGGTTCGGATTCCACTATAATCATTAGCTCCACTCCTTTTTTAACTGTGGCACGTTAAACTAAAACAAAACAAAACAAAAGTGAACACTGTGTATTACTAACTGTAAGTCCTTGAATAATTGCATATAGCTATATGGTATGGATCGAGTTTGAGGTGGGCGGTGGTCAAACTAAAGCAAGTGAAATGTAATTAGGGTGTAATTAGAACTTTCAATTAAGCACGGTCTTAAAGTGTACACCAGGCCTAAGGCTTAGGGGGAACAACTAGTGTTACTGAAAATGTATTAGTTACATTTAATTTCAGTTACAATTTGCATTTATATGTATTGCTGGAACGAAGACTTTAACATATAAGTAGCCCAAAGACTATGAAAAACGTCGTCTCTTGAAAGCATTCTTGTACCATGAAACAAATTACGAGTAATTTTAAAATATTTTGCAGTTTATCTACGTTATTTGCACGTATTTAGAATAATATTTAGCAATTTATTTAAGTGGGCAACACTGCTTAAAATAAGGTAACTGCGACTTGTTGTAATTAAAACCAACAGAAACTATTGTTGTAATGTTATAGAAGCAAAGGAAAGCAATAATCATAAAAATTTAATACAAATACGTCATTTTAAGCAGTATAACACTCACTACCAATGTGTTTGGTATCTCTGAAACGATTTGAAATAACAATTGTTGTAAATGGCATTATAAGCATTTAAGTCCTTTGGAAGCATCTGCATGATAAGAAGTGATATGTCTGCACGTTTTCGAAGTAAAGTCTTATAAAAATAAGGTGAAATTCAAGTTTAACAACATTTTACCCGCCCCTTCACCCCTGATAATTTAACGCATTGCGTGCAAAATTTTTGGGACATACCTGCATCAGTGTGTACCGTTTCGTTACTAATGATCACAACTGAAATTACCATTGAAAGTTATTTAGAATGTAACTGTGGACATCTCAGTGAAACTCATATTCTATCACATACAAAAGGACATAGAAGGAAAAGAAGCGAACCAATATCAAGCAGACGACTGTTGGACAAAACCAACGTTTGTAAACATTGTTCTAAAATTGCATTGTTCGACAAATTGGTTTCGCATTTCAGTTGATTCATTTTTGCATCAAACCATTGCCTGCAATCAAAATGGAAGGTACCATTTAACATACTTTATCCCATTACAGAGACAGTTATCTCTTATAAAAACACATTTCAAATAACTTTGTTTCGTAGATACAATTTGCAAAAACTAAGGCTCTCATTTGCAATTTCACCGATCCTTCCCGCTTCACTCACTTACGGAGTGAGGTTGGAGCGATAATTTTCTAGGAGTTAGATTTTTTCCTTTCCATTATGGCACTTTCACTCTAATAATCTTTTCGACTGTTGCAACATTCCCGAGCTATAGAATGATAAATACCCTCTGTGATTTCCTATTCGAATATTTGTTCTGGTGTTTTCATATTAGTGTTTACCTGATGCAGGTACCATGTCTTGGTGGTCATTTGAAAAACTGTTTCCCATATGAACAATCTTTTGCAACAGCACTCTTTCGTTTTTAAAGATATGTCGAACGAGGTATCACTCACCCCATGTTTCCATTTTCAATTTTGAAGTTGCGCCCTTTGCCCCCATGAAGGGTGGCCCTGGGAGTCTCCGCGACAATATCAATCGATGTGCCACATGACATTTTCTATTTGAGTTTTTGTTCGGTTCATTTATGTTCAACCGTTTTCATATTAGTGGTACTGCACGTTTTACTGTATCTGACAGAGGAGATGCCGAGACGAGACGTCTTGGCGGCCATTTTGAATACAGTGCACAATATGAAAGATCTTTTGCTACAACGCTTTTTAGTTTTTCAAGATGTATCGAAGAGGTACTACTCACCCCTTGCTTCCATTTAAAATTAAAGTTGGGCCCCGGGAACCCATGCAGGGCGGACCTGGGTGGCACCGCGACCATATTATATAGATAGATAGATAGATAGATAGAAAGAGAGAGAGAGAGAATTCTATTTGCATCGGCACTGTTTCGGGAGAGGCTTGAGGAACGAGTAAGAAACATATGCGTTGTACGTGCAATGCAAAAAATTATCATAAATTTATTTCGGGAGGGGTTTGAGCCTAATAACCACCCCTAAATACGCCACTGTACATCAGTCAACCATTCTCATATTATCTAACACAGCAACGAAACAAATTTTGAGTAAAGACAATTTTAGTATCTATTAATATCAATATTCGAGACGAGACCGAGACTTTCGAGACTGACGTAAGTCTCGTCTCGGTCTCGTCTCGATTTATAGAGGTCTGTCTCGGTCTCGGTCTCGTCTCGGTATTTAAAAGTCCGTCTCGATCTCGGTCTCGTCTCGGTATACAAAAGTCCGTCTCGGTCTCGGTCTCGGTACCATCCCTACCTTGAATAATTGCATATAGCTATATGGTATGGATCGAGTTTGAGGTAGTCATGATCAAACTAAAGCAAATGAAATGTAATTAGGATGTAATTAGAACTTTTAATTAAACACGGTCTTAATTTAAAGTGTACAGTAGGCCTAAGGCTTAGGGGGAACAACTAGTGTTACTAAAAATGTATTAGTTACATTTAATTTCAGTTACAATTTGCACTTATATGTATTGCTGGAACGAAGACTTAAACATTAACATTATAAGTAGCCCAAAGACTATGAAAAACGTCGTCTCTTGAAAGCATTCTTGCACCATGAAACAAATTACGAGTAATTTTAAAATATTTTGTAGTTTATCTACGTTATTTGCACATATTTAGAATAATATTTAGCAATATATTTAAGTGGGCAACATTGCCTAAAATAATGTAACTGCGACTTGCTGTAATTAAAACCACCAAAAACCGTTTTCATATTAGTGGTACTGCACGTCTTACTGTATCTGATAGAGGCAACATGTCTTGGCGGCCATTTTGAATACAGTGTCCGATATGAAAGATCCTTTCCACAACAACGCTTTTTAGTTTTTCAAGATCTATCGAACGAGGTACCACTCAACCCTTGCCTCCATTTAAAATTAAAGTTGGGCCCCGGGAACCCATGCAGGGCGGACCTGGGTGGCACCGCGACCATATATATATATATATATATAGAGAGAGAGAGAGAGAGAGAGAGAGAGAGAGAATTCATATTTGCATCAGCAGTGGATTTTGTTATTTTGTTTCGGGAGAGGCTTGAGAAACGAGTAAGAAACATATGCGTTGTACGTGCAATGCAAAAAATTATCACAAATTTATTTCGGAAGGGGTTTGAACTTGATAACCAACCCTAAATACGCCACTGTACATCAGTCAACCGTTCTCACATTATCTAATACAGCAACGAAACAAATTTTGAGTGAAGGCAATTTTAGTATCTATCAATATCAATAGTCAAGACGAGACCGAGACTTTCGAGACTGACCTAAGTCTCGTCTCGGTCCCGTCTCGATTTATAGAGGTCTGTCTCGGTCTCGGTATTTAAAAGTCCGTCTCGGTCTCGGTCTCGTCTCGGTATATACAAGTCCGTCTCGGTCTCGGTACCATCCCTTCAGAGCACTGGTGTTGTTAGCTTTTTAAATCTGGGAGGGGGGGTCGGATGAATCAAAATCAAAATCCTCTTTCCAACAAAAGTTATATATACACAAAGTAGTATAGTTTCTTTAAATATATTTGATTAAAATGTGGGGGGACCTCGTCCCCCCGATCCCCCGCTAACGACGCCCGTGCTCAGAGTAAGAATAAAATATTGTACATTTATTGTTTTGGAGGGTGGGCTGTCGTGTCTAGACATGAGTAAAACATAATTATAGCACTAGCAACGATACAAGTACGTAAAAGCATAGCTTCGACTTATCGAGGTCACATCAAGAGAAATTCGACTTATAGAGGCAAACTTCGACTTTTACAGGTTCGCAGATACAAAAGTTCGAGTTACGAAGTTTTTAAATATGATTACGATAAAACTCTTATAATTCAACGTATTGAGGTTACTAATTTTTAAACATGCCACTTATAGAGATTATTTTAACATTGAGTGTTATGGGTAATTCAAGGAAATGTGAAAAATTGCGAGTTTTCGAGGTGTAAATAGTTATAATTGAGTTTTAAGGTAAATTTGTTCCTTGAAATCTAGTACATTTTCAGAATACTTAGTGCTAACACTATTAAACTTAATTTTTTCGTTGAATGTTAACCTAGTAGCTCTATAAACAATTCGATAAAACAAGAAAACGCACTGCGTCCGTCAATTTCCACTTTTTGTTTTGCATCGAATCACTAGTTTCCTGTGATTCTTGAATCTTTTGCATGGTTTTCTATGCAGAATGCAGTAGTTAGACTAAATGTTTTTTCTCGTGTTATAATGGGAAAAACCAAGATGTAACGTACTGTTACATTTTCATTTAACTTGACATGTTTTTAAGAGCTCAAAATTTTCCAAGACAAAAAAAAAAAAAAAAAAAAAAAACTGATTTTATCCGAGCCCTTGTGTCTCTAGTTATAAGGGTGTATGAGACACTTTTAATTAAGAATCACGACTCATCAAGTTCGTTGTAGTGAACAGGGTCTTATTTCCAGGTAAGTATCTCCTCACTGTACAATGTATCTCCTCACTGTACAAATTACCCTTCATTAGAGCTCTAACCGGTACTAATTATTGTCTAAAATGTCATTTAAGTTTGATTTTAATCGTTCGAGTGGTCCCGCGTAGCGTGGTCGCTAACACTCTCGCCTTCGGTGCGAGCGGTCCCGGGTTGGATTCCCGGAAAAATGTAAAAAGCTTTTTCAGGCCAGTCATCCTGAATAAGGTTTTCCTGGGTTTTCCTCGTTCACACTAGGCAAATGCCGGGGTGGTATCTAACTCAAATTTAGGTACCAGGCCGCTTTCTTTCTTCCCCAGTCATTCTTTCCTTCCCTTTCTTCGGATAGTGTGATCGCCAAGGGATGCCATCCCTCAAACATGACGGGCTAAACGGCTGTAAATGCCGAAAGTCCAGAAATCTAGTTCCTAATCCTAATCCTAGTGACGGCTTAACATGGCCATAGATCCTAATCCTAGTGACGGCTTAACATGGCCATAGATGCCGAAAGCCCAGAAACCTAATAACTATTCCTAATCCTAGTGACGGCCTAACATGGCCATAGATGCCGAAAGCCCAGAAATCTAATTCCTAATCCTAATCCTAGTGACGGCCTAACATGACCATAGATGCCGAAAGCCCAGAAATCTAATTCCTAATCCTAATTCTAGTGACGGCCTAACATGGCCATAGATGCCGAAAGCCCAGAAATCTGCATCCTAAATCCTTGAATTCTTCCTTCGACAGAGAAGGTCTATGATGTATGACGTGTTCTTATATATGACGTGATGACATATGATGTATGACACGACGTATAATGTGTTCTACGATGTATGACGTAGATGGATGTAATTATCTTGCCACCAATTGCTAAAATGTGATTGCTAATCATAATTATCATAATTATCTGTCGTTGTACGTATTTCTAAACGTCATTGAGAAGGAGTTTGAAAAAGTAAACTCTCCCTAGCGGATTTCTTTAAAACAAACGAACTACTCTATATTGTCAGATTATTAACCAAACATTTGTTGTATGAAATACAAACAAAATCGTCTGTCGTTTTTGAGAAAATCGTCCGAAAAATCTCACGTCTCCAGGAGTAAAAACTCCCCCTGTGGGTTTCCATAGAGAATTTACTTATACCACAGTACTGGGTTTCTAATGTAATATTGATTCTAATTTCTAATGAAATATTGATACTCAGTAAGTTACCCTTACTTCTTTTAGAAGCAGGGAGAAAATTCGAATCCACCTGGCCTGAAGAATCTTACAAAGGCTTTAGCTTTTTAACGTTCGGTAAGCATACAGCGAACAGTACAACTTATAGTTAAGTGAAACACATTTACATCCGAGACGAACTTACAGACATCCAAAACTTACTTTTTCGGCGTTTGAGGGTCATGAAACGTGTAAATCCATTGGAATGTCGAATTCTATTATATTTGTGATCATTACACTTTCTTCTTATATGCAAGTAAAAATAATTTTCTACGTTAACTTTATTTATTGTAAAAATATTTATTTATTTCAAACTTTATTTATTTCAATTTTTTCTTTGCAGCAGATTAAAAATAAAAAAATCATTTAAATAAAAATATCCATAATATTATATGAATTTATTATTTATTTTCTATTGTGTTAAGGGGTTGACGGTGGCTCTTTGTTAGACTGCTCCTGGTTACACGGCCAAGTTAGTTTGTGATGGACATTATTGTGGCTGTAGGTTTTCTCGGGATACATCCGTTTTTTCCCACTTTCTCATTCCACCAATTCTTCCATTATTATTCACTTAACCCTAATCATCGTCTCCCTTAGTCTAAAGGTCATAATCGTGGGAAGTTAAACTCAAATATTGTACTCAATTTTTGTACTTCGTGATGAGGGGTGGGGCAAATAGTTCCGGCCTGGGAGCGGCAAAGCATTAAATCCACTGTAGCTTGTTGTGTCCTATATATCCGAAGAATTGGGAAATATTTTCTGGTAACTTGAGAAGAAATGTACCCAGTTATGCTATATACTAATAACTATTGATTAAAATTAAGTATTTCGAACTTAGGAGAGGTAAATAGTTATTTTCCTCCTAAGTGACACCAGTGTTGAATTCAGACATTTTCACCCGGGGGGGGGGGGGATGTGAACTACTCGGGGGGAGGGTTGTTTTTCTGTATTTTTGCAAGAAAGCAGCATATTTAACAATTCACATGCACGTCTTTCCTAATATTGAGACTAATTGCTAATAAATATTCAATGTGAGATTATATTTTAAAAAAAAGCAATTGCTTAATTTTATCTAAAACATTAAATAAAGACTGGCAAAAATATTTTAGACTAAACCTTAGGTGCTATTTACAATAACTATTTTTGTTATTATTTCCTATATTCAGTAGTTAGTTTGTTACTAATGTAGAAGTTTTAAAAAAGATTCAAACTAACTCAAATATTTTTTGAGTTAATTTAAATCTTTTTAAAAACTTCTGATTCTAAATCAAAAAAATTCTTTCTCACACTTCTGATTCTAAATCAAGCATATTAGCCTTGGTTTCTTCACTGCATACACATCAATAGTTTACGAAATCTTCAGTAGGATTAGTGCCGTGTCGTGGAAAATCAGTGCTTGGGGCCAGCGTATACGACGGAGCCCCCGTACATATGAGTGAGGTCGACAGACCACCTGCGAAAGGTGAGAAAATGTTAAAAAGTAAACCCTGCTTTTCCTTGATTTTGAGCACTTTTTATTACTTATTTCCCTTCATTTTATATATTGGCACATGCCCACGTGTGCACATGTGTTTCATTCCTCTTTTTTTTCTTTCCTTCTTTTCTTTTCTTTTTCCCTAACGAATTTTGCGCCCCCTTACTTCGGCCCCCGGGGCCGTCGCCCCGGTTGCCCCTCCCTCATGGCAGGACACTGAGTAGGATCTTCATTACCTTGAATAGCAATCTTTCACTTATATACTACTATTATATTGATAAATTTTATATAAATCTCTGACCCAGGAGGGATAACTATTCCTCCCTGATCCCTCTAAATGACGCCCTCTGAATCTCACCCTTTAACTGACTTATTTTTAATTAAATAAATGTGTATTTACTTTAATAATCGTAATACACATTTACGTCTGTTACTTCCGATGCGAGAAATGGGATTTAGGCGCTCTATTTCAAATAATGCAAGAACTGTACATTTTCAAGAACTGAAGTCTGCGGACATCAGAGATCATATGGAAAGATCGAAAGATCTTCCCTATCTTTCCTTTCCTATCTCAATCTGTGCTAGTGCTACCTACTAATATACAATATAGGACGAGAGTATAGTACCTACTAAAATGCAAACCTTTCTTCAACAGTTGACAATTTCATGTTGTGCCAAACTCGGTCATAGCGTTAAGAAATACAGGTTTTATTGACTATTTGGTATTCTATTTTAGATGTTAGATGTTTAATTTTTATATAGAAGGGGTCTTCGTCATTTATATGTATATTGAGAAATCGGATTTCGTCTGCACGTGCACGGAAAGAAAAAACAAATAATTGGGTGAATTAATTTCTACATTTTGTGACTGAAATTCTGGGAGTTTCCCCGGGGGGACAGAATTTTCTTTGGGGGAGATTTCCCTCGGGCTACCTCCTGAATTCATCCCTGAGTGACACTCCTGCTATAACAGAAATTAGCTATAGCGTACGGTTAGAGCTCCCAGACGTTCCGATTGAGCTGAAACAGTTCCTGATTTGTGTCCTCCAAATGTTCTCCAAACACGTTCGTGACTCCAAATCTTCTGCTTTTCCTCCAACAATACTAACTGTGGTCGGGCGTGCCCACGACGTATTTGATTCCCTCTGATGCAGGGCCGGATTAAGGGGGGCGCAAAGATGCATATGCACCCCTCCTTCGTTGTAAATATATACTATCTAAAATGAGAAGCTAGCAGTGAAAATAGCCACACTTTCCGAAACTTTCTGCCATCATGTTTCCCTTTGGGGCTTAAAAGAAAGCAGAGCTTTGCAAAAGCAATAGTTTAAGTCGATTTTCAAAAGGTTGGAGAAAAGGATTCACCAAGCAAAACAATATAGCATTTGTCAAGTAGGGAAGAAAACAGAAACCAGGAGGAGAGAACTTTTTTTTTCCTGCATAACACTTGCGACCCTCTTTAAAATACTCCCCTTCCCTCCGTTCTAAGTATCACTGTTGTCAGGTGTAAAGAATATTGTCACATGTCACTTTGAAGAGTGACTTTGATTGGTTATTTTGGTAGTTATTGGTGCACCCCCCCCCCCTCAGACAATTCTGGATCCGGCCCTGTTCTGATGTATACAAAAAACGAACGAAATTTCAGTACAATTAAGTCATGTTTACAGATCGTTCCATTTTGTCTTTTTTTTTTTTTTTTTTCAGTTGCCAAACTTTTTAGAGAAAATGTCACTATTTGTATTCTCAATTTACAAAAACGTTTTCTCCAGTGGAGTAGGAAAATTTGTATGATGGTTTTCAACCAATCGAAGAATAAAATGCTTCTGTTCCTCATCTTTTGTCAACGCTTCGTTATACTTTTGGATGAGTCTTATTTATCTTTCCGCTACATCATTCACCACAGCCATTTGTTTTGATAATTCGCAAAATTCTGGTAAAAAGAACTATCTCACCAATGTTGTGGAGTTTGTTTGAGAACAGACTGAGACTTCTCTTTGCCTTTTTTCCATTAGCACATCAAACATCGACAATGTTCTCTTTGTTATTAGATTGTCCAAATTAAGTTCTTTGGGTTTCTTTGTCAGCTTAAATCGTCGTGGAATGTTCGGTAACGTTGGCCGCTGTAGGCTTTGGACCCTCTTTTCCTTTGTTTCTTCTGATACTCTGTCATCAAAAAAAATGCTAATCCTGATAAATGTTCAAACAAAAAGCAGAAATGTTTTGAAAATGATGTATATGCATTACTGGAAATAATTTTCGTCTGGGTAAGTTTTCAGAACTGACATAAGGTTAATACCATTGAGAAGGGCTCGGTTGGCAAGTGGAGCTTCATGAACTATTACTTCTGTCGCCATCTAATGATCATATTGAAAGCTACGAACTTATATCTATCCAGTTATTACCACGGTGACTGCGTTGGGTTGGCTGATTTAAACCAAGATGGTTTAAACCTTGGTTTAAACAACCTGTTTTTTTTTTTTTTTTAAAAAAAGCAACTGGTTTAAACAAAAAAAAAAAAAAAGAAAAAGAAAAACGAAAAATGTTCGTAAAAGTGTAACTATTCACAAAATCTTGAACACACATTTGTGGGTTATCACGTTTCACTTCCGTATATGATTAGTATTATATTCAGATCTAAATTCCTCATTCATTACTCAAAGAGATTATTCTATAAAAGCAACTTTTTTTATAAGTTTATGAATGTTTCTTTTGTGATTTTTTAATAGTTGTTATTATTGTTATGTAATTGCAATCAAAGAAAATTCTAAATATTGTTTTGTGTGGGGAGAGGGACACAAACCGCACGAGAGGCATTTATTGAAATTAGAATCATCTTTGGTATCTATTTATGTATAAATGGGTCAGAGTCAAAGTGGACTCAAATAATTCGTATCTTTATTCACTTTTCTTACTGATATGCAAATTAAGTCGTTGTATTTCTTTAACTTGGACTAGTAAAAGTTGTAGTGAACCAACTTGGACTAAGGGGGCGCGGTGGCTCAGTGGTAAAGCGTTCACCCCCGGTACTTGGGGTACCTGCTTCGATCCCAGTTCGTGCCGTGTGGACTTTGTGGTGGGCAAACATCGTGCTCGTTGGTTTTCTCAGGGTTCTCCCGTTTCCTCCCACTTTCTTCATTCCACCATTTCACTCATCTCTCATCATCACCGTCTCTTTTAGCCTAACCGGCATAATCGTGGGACGTAAAACTTAAATATTTTTAACTTGGACTAAATTAGTTCTTCTGTACTATGCAGTACTTTGAAATTATTCAAATGTAATTCTGTATAAAGGTTTCATTTGTGCACTTGTTTATCTTTTTGTCCTGAAATGGCTCTTGACAACTATATTAACAAGTATGTAAAGATCAGTACAACGTATTTTTATCGTGAGTCCTTCGTAAGTGAATCGGCAGACGTATCACATTTGTGGCCAATTAGTCCCGGTTTCGAGTTCAAATGAGGACACTTTCTCTTGTAAGATGTAAGCCGAGAAGCGGTTTGAATTCCGCTTTAAGCTTATGTGACCCCTTCCAGCATAATCCGGTTGTCGCATAATAACACCAAGGCGATACTAACTTATTTCTGTCCATATATGACATAAATACATAGGGCAAATTATTTAAACAAACAAACAAACAAACAAAAAAAAAAACTGGTTTAAAGCCACCCGGAATTTTTGGTGTTTTCGCCAACCTTGCATTGTAGTATTGAGACCTATAATGTAGTATACAGGAATATAATTGAGAGTATACCCATTACCCACGAGAATATTAAGAAATATCTAAAGCAATTTTAGAATTTAAAAATCTTTAGCTATAAAAAGTGATATGAAAAAATGAAATATTTCAGTTCAACGTCCCAGGATTGTGCCCTTTAGACAAGACAAATGAATGATGATGGAAGAATTGGTGGAACGTGAAAGTAGAAGGAAACGGAAGTACTCCGAGGAAACCCACAGACACGATGTCTACCATAAACTTATTTATCCAAGGATCGCACCAGGAACCCTACTACTGTGCCACCGTGCCTTCTACTACATTTTCGGGATGGTTGATATTTCAAGGTTTTTATTTATTTATTTTTTAAGGATGGACGTTTCTGATTATAATGGATATAGGCACCACCTTACATTTGGGAAGAGATGATGGCGATTTGGCAAAGACATAGTAGTATTCGCTAGAGATATTCAACGTAACTCTGTTCGTTTATTTGGGTCTTCACTTTTAAAATGTAATGTAAACGGTATTCTAAATTAAAATATAAAACTTGATGTGAAAATATATTTAGCATTTGGTGAAGACTTTTTTTTTCCTTTAGGAAGGGGATAGACAGGCTGAAGTACACTATGTTTTTCTTGAAAATATATGAATTTTATTCATAATGCATCCATTTAGTTCTCCTGAGTAAAGAATGATTTCATCTTCTGAAGGAATTTTTTTAGCATCCTTGGAAGGGTCCTGCGTAAATTAACAGTTCTCCAAATTCTTCGCTGTATGCATATAAATTTTGTCTAATCATTTTCATGATTCATATTGACTTGTGATAATTTTACCCTTAAATTTTAGTTTACAGTGCTGAATACACCGTCTTTATTTTTTAAATTTATATGGGGGTCATTATTAATATTACTGTGAAGAAATAATTTAAACAGTTCTATTGATTTCTCGTTCATACGTAGGAAAAAGTCTCTTGGTTCATGAATACCACGACTGAAGTTGCGCTAGAAATAAAAGGATTAACAAAATAGATCACCATCAACTTATACTGAAAGGAGAGAAGCATTAACAAAGTAGGCCATCATAGAAGTGCTACTACAAACAGAAAGATTAACAAAATAGGCCACCATGCAAGTAGTACGTATAGCATTAACAAAATAGGTCACAACTAAATAGTACTGAAAGCAGAAGCAGTAACAAAATAGATTACTATCAAATAGTACTGAAAGGAGAAGCATTAACGAAATAGACCACAATGAAAGTACTACTGCAAGCAGAAGAATTAACAAAATAGGCCACCATGCAAGTAGTATTGAAAGCAAAAAGCATTAACAAAATAGATTACCATCAAATAGTACTGAAAGGAGAAGCATTAACAAAATAGACCACCATCGAAGTACTACTGCAAGCAGAAGGATTAACAAAATAGGCCACCATGCTAGTAGTACTGAAAGCAAAAAGCATTAACAAAATAGATTACCATCAAATAGTACTGAAAGGAGAAGCATTAACAAAATAGGCCACCATGGAAGTACTACTGCAAGCAGAAGGATTAACAAAATAGGCCACCATGCACGTAGTACTGAAAGCAAAAAGCATTAACAGACTAGATTACTATCACATAGTACTGAAAGGAGAAGCATTAACAAAATAGATTACTATCAAATAGTACTGAAAGGAGAAGCATTAACAAAATAGGCCACCATGGAAGTACTACTGCAAGCAGAAGGATTAACAAAATAGGCCACCATGCAAGTAGTATTGAAAGCAAAAAGCATTAACAAAATAGATTACCATCAAATAGTACTGAAAGAAGAAGCATTAACGAAATAGGCCACTATGGAAGTACTACTGCAAGCAGAAGGATTAACAAAATAGGCCACCATGCACGTAGTACTGAAAGCAAAAAGCATTAACAAAATAGATTACTATCAAATAGTACTGAAAGGAGAAGCATTAACAAAATAGGCCTCCATGGAAGTACTACTGCAAGCAGAAGAATTAACAAAATAGGCCACCATGCACGTAGTACTGAAAGCAAAAAGCATTAACAAAATAGATTACCATCAAATAGTACTCAAAGGAGAAGCATTAACAAAATAGACCACCATCGAAGTACTACTGCAAGCAAAAGGATTAACAAAATAGGACACCATGCAAGTAGTACTGAAAGCAAAAAGCATTAACAAAATAGATTACCATCAAATAGTACTGAAAGGAGAAGCATTAACAAAATAGGCCACCATGGAAGTACTACTGCAAGCAGAAGGATTAACAAAATAGGCCACCATGCACGTAGTACTGAAAGCAAAAAGCATTAACAAAATAGATTACCATCAAATAGTACTGAAAGGAGAAGCATTAACAAAATAGGCCACCATGGAAGTACTACTGCAAGCAGAAGGATTAACAAAATAGGCCACCATGCACGTAGTACTGAAAGCAAAAAGCATTAACAAAATAGATTACCATCAAATAGTACTGAAAGGAGAAGCATTAACAAAATAGGCCTCCATCGAAGTACTACTGCAAGCAGAAGGATTAACAAAATAGGTCACCATGCAAGTAGTACTGAAAACAAAAAGCATTAACAAAATAGATTACCATCAAATAGTACTGAAAGGAGAAGCATTAACAAAATAGACCACCATGGAAGTACTACTGCAAGCAGAAGGATTAACAAAATAGGCCACCATGCACGTAGTACTGAAAGCAAAAAGCATTAACAAAATAGATTACCATCAAATAGTACTGAAAGGAGAAGCATTAACAAAATAGGCCACCATGGAAGTACTACTGCAAGCAGAAGGATTAACAAAATAGGCCACCATGCACGTAGTACTGAAAGCAAAAAGCATTAACAAAATAGATTACCATCAAATAGTACTGAAAGGAGAAGCATTAACAAAATAGGCCACCATGGAAGTAGTATTGAAAGCAAAAAGCATTAACAAAATAGATTACCATCAAATAGTACTGAAAGGAGAAGCATTAACAAAATAGGCCACCATGGAAGTACTACTGCAAGCAGAAGGATTAACAAAATAGGCCACCATGCACGTAGTACTGAAAGCAAAAAGCATTAACAAAATAGATTACCATCAAATAGTACTCAAAGGAGAAGCATTAACAAAATAGGCCACCATGGAAGTACTACTGCAAGCAGAAGGATTAACAAAATAGGCCACCATGCACGTAGTACTGAAAGCAAAAAGCATTAACAAAATAAATTACTATCAAATAGTACTGAAAGGAGAAGCATTAACAAAATAGGCCACCATGGAAATACTACTGCAAGCAGTATGATTAACAAAATAGGTGCACCATGCACGTAGTACTGAAAGCAAAAAGCATTAACAAAATAGATTACCATCAAATAGTACTGAAAGGAGAAGCATTAACAAAATAGACCACCATCGAAGTACTACTGCAAGCAGAAGGATTAACAAAATAGGCCACCATGCAAGTAGTACTGAAAGCAAAAAGCATTAACAAAATAGATTACCATCAAATAGTACTGAAAGGAGAAGCATTAACAAAATAGGCCACCATGGAAGTACTACTGCAAGCAGAAGGATTAACAAAATAGGCCACCATGCACGTAGTACTGAAAGCAAAAAGCATTAACAAAATAGATTACTATCAAATAGTACTGAAAGGAGAAGCATTAACAAAATAGGCCACCATGGAAGTACTACTGCAAGCAGTAGGGTTAACAAAATAGGCCACCATGCACGTAGTACTGAAAGCAAAAAGCATTAACAAAATAGATTACTATCAAATAGTACTGAAAGGAGAAGCATTAACAAAATAGGCCACCATGGAAGTACTACTGCAAGCAGTAGGGTTAACAAAATAGGCGACCATGCACGTAGTACTGAAAGCAAAAAGCATTAACAAAATAGATTACCATCAAATAGTACTGAAAGGAGAAGCATTAACAAAATAGACCACCATGGAAGTACTACTGCAAGCAGAAGGATTAACAAAATAGGCCACCGTGCAAGTAGTACTGAAAGCAAAAAGCAATAACAAAATAGATTACCATCAAATAGTACTCAAAGGAGAAGCATTAACAAAATAGGCCACCATGGAAGTACTACTGCAAGCAGAAGGATTAACAAAATAGGCCACCATGCACGTAGTACTGAAAGCAAAAAGCATTAACAAAATAGATTACTATCAAATAGTACTGAAAGGAGAAGCATTAACAAGATAGGCCACCATGGAAGTACTACTGCAAGCAGAAGGAATAACAATATATATATGAAAGGATCAAGAGACCCATCCAGAAATACGAAGTTACTGATGATTCCATAGAAATTCGTGAGAGCTTTGGCTCATGTACATAAACTGGATTCATGTAAATCTCCCATTGCCAAAGAAACATGTCTCGCTATTATCCACCAGTCAATATCTAAACCGGATGTCATTGAATGTTCTCACTTCTCGTTTCAGGGACAAGGAAACTGCAGAGATAGAAAATATCCGTAACACGTTAAATCGCCATAAAAAATTCTTGCTATCTCTTAAACCGGAAATGGCATATCGACCACTTCCTGTTTCAACAGAAGAATGAGGGCGGAGATGAAAACTACTCTTAGGAGGACGTTTAATCCATTAAAGAAGTATCTCTTCGATATATTTTAAAGTTTTTAACTTTATAGCGGTCAACGTTAAATCTGGAAGTGGTCAACGTTAAATCTGGTAGTGCTTTAACTTCGCCACTTCCAGCTTTAATAGAAAGTTGGGTAGCACGGCAACTCAGTGGTAGAGAGTCTACATCTGGTACATTTGCTTCCCTTAGTCTAAACGGCAAGAACGTGGGGACGTTATACTGAAAGATTTCACATAATTTCCTTTTTTAAGAAAGTTAATAGAGAAAATCCTACCCGTTTTCAGAACAGTAAATCTATTTTAAAAAATTGCCTCAAACTATCTCTGCTTTTGGTCTATGTAGATCAATGCCTACTGTAAGTGAAAGTGTTCGTGGATTTTTATCATTTAAAAAATGCTTTTCATCATTAAAAAAATGCAATCTCTGATTGATTTTGGTCTGTGTAGATCAATACCTATTGTAACTGGAAGTGTTCGTGGATTTTTTTTTTTTATCATTTCTGTCTTTAGTGGAGAGTTAAATCTAGACCAAAAAATTGCCTCTAGTTGTCTCTGATTGCTTTGGTCCATGTAGATCAGTATCTGTTGTAACTGGAAGTGTTAGTGGATTTTTTTTTTATCACTTCTGTCTTTAGTAGAGAGCTAAATTTATGCCAAAAAATTGCTTCTAGCTATCTCTATCATCTCCATCGGCGACCATGATTTTTAAGTTTTCACCTTCTATATGTCCTGGCGAAAACTGATGCTGAATCGTCAAGTAGTTCTTGATTTTTTTGGTTTTTTTTTGGGGGGGGTCTCTCGGACGGAATGACAAACGGACAGATCAGGATAAACATAAAGAAGTTTTGCCAAACCAAAATCGTTAAAAATTAACAACAGTGTCATATCAGCATTGGATTCTCTGAATGTTTGTATTTTTTTTAATGCACTATAGATTGTTGCCTGCAAGGAAACTATTTTTAAACGACGCAATATATTTATAGACTTCTTCCTGAGATGGCAACCTTACAGGAGCGTACTAGAGCGTTTTATGTGCAAAATTGTGGAGGTGGAAAATGTACTTTTCTTACCGTCATTTTTTTTTTTTTTTTTTTTACTACGATCATAAAAGCTGTAGAACCGCAGAAGGTGATTGTGTTTTGTTTTCGCAGGTGCGTGCTTGTTGGTAGTGCTACCAAGTTTGGCACGGATAGCAATCACAGGGGCTCATATAACAGGCAATTACATAGTTATAGCTATACCCGCTGGCCATCATTATTTGCAATTCAACAAGGAAGATCGCCAGAAAAACACTTGCGTAAAGCGGATAATAGAAAAGCCACATGGAAAGTAGACCCCTATATATGTTCATCTAATAACAAACTGCAAGGCACTCA
This sequence comes from Thermobia domestica, assembly GCF_964235325.1. Classification (NCBI taxonomy): domain Eukaryota; kingdom Metazoa; phylum Arthropoda; class Insecta; order Zygentoma; family Lepismatidae; genus Thermobia; species Thermobia domestica. The sequence continues at coordinate 29,158,959 of NC_137471.1, forward strand.
TTCCTAGCCTAGCGGCTAGGGCGCATGCCTTTGGTCCACGACGTTCCAGGTTCGACTGCTAATGAAAGAACAACAATAGACTAACTCATATCCCGCTTTTAAACAGATAATAGAAAGTCCATAATAAACGTATTATGTTGATCTATAAAAAAGCAAATTAAATTACCCTTTCGTTTGTCTAGTGGCTACCATTAGGGGCGCATGCCCCCCCTTCCTAACGCAATATACATTTGTACACTTTTTCAATAAAACTATATGTTTAACGGGGAAATGATTCTTGTAGCATGAAAATCTGATCTTAGGGATTTAGGATTTAAATTTCTGGGCTTTTGGCACCTAAGGCGATTTAGCTCTTCACGTTTTGAGGGATGACGTCCCTCGGCGAGCACACAATTCGGAGAAAGGGAAGGAAGGAAGCGGCCTGGGACCTATAAGTTAGGTACGACCCCGGCATTTACCTGGTGTGTATGAGGAAAACCCAGGAAAACCTCATTCAGGGTGACTGGCCTGGCGTTTTACACTTTTTCGACCGAGTGCCCCCCACCGAGAATCGAACCCGGGACCGCTCGCACCGCAGACGAGAGCAAAATCTGATCTTATACTTCATCTGTATACTCTTTCTCTTACAATGGGGACGCGGTAGGTCAGTGGTAGAGCTTTCTCTCTGGTGCATGTGGTTCTTGGTTCGATCCCAACTCGCGCCAAGTGAGCTTTGTGGTGGAGAAACACCGCGTTCGTTAGTTTTCTCAAGATTCTTCTGTTTCCTCCCACTTCCTTCCTTCCACCATTTCATTAATTTCTCATCATCACCGTCTCCTTTAGCCTAGCCGGCATTATCGTGGGAAGTAAAACTTAAAGATTCCTTCCTCTTATGAAAACAATCTAGTTCTATCATTTTTTACTGAAAATATAGGTAGATAAGTATTTTTACAATTACTTATCGTCTTTTCGGATGTAGAACAAGACCTGTTCAATCCTACATGGACGTAGTGGCTTGGAGTATTGGACCCCATTCCCAAAAGCTTCGTCCCTACCCAACAAAAATTTCTCGGTTAGAGCCTGGCTAGTCCCTGTGATACACGATGTCGAGAGTGCAACTTCCTGTAAGAAAGCATTGGTATAGTAATTGTCAAAGAGTATGGAGGATTAAAATACGGAGGGTTGGGTCTAATGTTCCGGATCCCCCTGCAAATCCCGACTTTTCTGTAAATTTAGCCTAATTTTAAGGGTTGATTTAATACAAATTTTACTATAATTTTGCCTCATATTGTTGCGTAAGTACCTCAGGATTCTGAATCTTGGATATTTGGTTAGAACACATACTAGTTCCTAAGTAAAATTTTGACCTGTCTACGGTAGGTCCCATAGTATTGGAACTATGGACCTTTAAAATTCATTTTTTCATGTTTTTATCAGTCTATAACTACGAAAGGAAGCATTTGTGCACCCAGGATGGTCTATACTCTTTGTCTGATCTTAGTGTTAGGAATCACCTCCCAAACTTTGTCGGTGTTGTTTTGAAACACCTGCATAAGTAATTCACAAAACATCATATAGACCAGACCTATCCTGTGAAAATTTTAAGAATACAAAACTGGCTGTAGAGTTAGCTATACCGGGTGTCTCAAAAGTCCTCTGACATAAGGTAACTCTGTTATTCTCAGCATTACAATTAAATGTAAGAGGGGAAACCGTCCCCAAATATAATGTGTTCAATCCAAAGTAAAGGATTTTTTTTAATCGGACAAGCCGTTTGGGTTGTACACTCTTTATGCGCTAAATGTAGGGTTACCAGGCGTACTGATTTTCGTAGTACAGTACTGTTTTTCAAAGAGCTGTTCTGCGTGTTGCAAAGACATCTAGAAAATTGAGAAATGTCCTTCTTTTTTCAAAATGTCCTGCGAAATATCCTAACTTATTTGCAATACTTTAATGGTTAAATATTTATTCACATTTCGAATCATTGGCACTTTTTTTTCTGAATTATAAACTATTCCACATTCTCAAGTATATGACATTGTGGACTTCATTATGTGCCTCCTTGTCACAAATGCTCCAAATGAGAAGAAATTTTCTATAATGAGTATTTTGTGAACTGATGGGAAATCTCAGTTCAAATCTGAAAGTCCTAATTTACCTACTAATAACCAGAGTTTATTATGTGCCTTCTTGTCACAAATGCTCCAAATGATAAGATATTTTCTATAATGAGTATTTTGTGAACTGATGGGAAATCTCAGTTCAAATCTGAAAGTCTTAATTTACCTACTAATAACCAGAGTTTATTATGTGCCTTCTTGTCACAAATGCTCCAAATGATAAGATATTTTCTGTAATGAGTATTTTGTGAACTGATGGGAAATCTCAGTTCAAATCTGAAACTCTTAAAATACCTAATAATAACCAGACTTCATTATGTGTCTCCTTGTCACAAATGCTCTAAATGAGAAGATATTTTCTATAATGAGTATTTTGTGAACGGATGGGAAATCTCAGTTCAAATCTGAAACTCTTAAAATACCTAATAATAACCAAATGTAACTTCAATTGTACCTATAGTGAATTCCATGACATGATTTTGCAAAACAGAAAGTTTCTGCGCGCTATACGTTCAAACAAAAATATGTCACCAAGCGCTGTCCTCATGTTTAGTAGGCAAACTGACGTCACATATTAATGAAAATAATTTGCTAACATTTTTGAAAAGTTTTGGAGTTGTGTTGAATTACTTTAATAGTTTTGTTGAGTACTTCTTTCCTAAACAAAAAAATAATGATTAATTTAAGGTTAAATGACATAAGGACATTCATATTGCCGACGCAGTAGGCTATATATACTATTTTACTTGTGTCCTACTTTTCGCTTGTCAGAATCTAGTCACCCTAGCTGTACGTTAAATGAAATGCAACGTTGCTATTTTCCTGGACCCCCAACACAAGTGAATGAAGTTGCTGTATTTTACACTAACGTGTCGATAGACAGGCCCCATCTCGAAACGGCACTATTCACCATACTCTTACAAAATTTATTCATCTCCCGGTAAATGGCAACGTTGCATTTTCATTGAACATTGGATGCATGCAGAGTGTACAGCTCAAACGGCTCGTCCGATTTTAAAAAAAATTGGATACGATTTTCCCTCGTACATTTTTTGTAACTGTCAATTGACTTTTTTGACACACCCTGTATATGCTCGTTTGAAGTACAGAGACTGTCTAGGTGTGAGAACCAAAAGCCACATCTGTGGTAGCGTAAAGTCACAACGTAGTTCTACTGTAAAACAGAACATAAGCACATAAAAAAAATGAATTTGCAGGACAAGAGAAACAATAAACATCAAAATGTAGTAATACAAAGGATTTAAAGGTATTTTACTTTCTGCAGACTGTACTTCTCTGAAAATATGATTTTTTTTACTAAATATCAATAAACAATATTATATATTTATGTGTTATTTTAATATATTTATTTTATTATATAAAATAAATATATTAAAATAATATATTTATTTTATTATGTGGTATTTTATTTTATATTTATGTGGCATTTATGTGGTATATCAAATTATATTTATGTGGTATTTTAATTAAGAAATCAATTTCTTTTGTTATTTTTTCTTAAAAAAATACTTATAATGGTATTTTGCGAATTCCTTAGGAATAACATTTAGTATTAAGTTTAGAGAGTCCTCTATGTTTCAAAATAACAATTAGGAACTGAATCTTAAGAAACGCTTCGGGCGAGTTGACACAATGCAAAGGGAAAGACGAATATAATACAAGGGGAGGATAACCCTGTTGCTAAAGCCTTTCTGAAGAAGGATTCGTTCATCGTTTCTAAAATTGCTGCGGGAGATGGGTATAAAGTGAGACTGGGAAAGGATCACCAGGGGGAGGGACGCAGAAAAAGATAGAGCTTCAAAGAGCTTTTATGTGTTTGAAATATTCGTAGAAATTGTTTTAATTGGCCCTTCCTTTCCTTATAAGGCGGATCATTAGCAAATATTTAATAAGATAGTTTGTTACTTTTTTAGTTCTCTTAAGTTTAAAGGGAGATTCGTTTATTAAAGGAGAAATACCCAGAATAAAATGTGTATAAACGGGTTTTTCCTGTCTACGTTACAATACGATTCATGTTTTTCAGACTTCCAAACTGTGGTTTGCATAAATACCTGTACGAAAAGCGCTATAGGCAGGGGTGAAACTGAGGGGAAGGAAAGGGGACACAGTCCCTCCACTTCGAAAAAATATGTACGTCGTCCTCCCAGTTCCTAAAAAAAAACAATTGGTAAAGATAGGCAGGGGGAACGGCGTGGCATGATGCCGCTACCTACCGTCCCCCCACCTTTTCAGATCCATTTTTACCCCTGGTTATATCTGAAACAATATACCAGTCCGTCTGTCTGTCCACTAGTATCAGATGAAAAAATGTAAAAAGAAGCGATAAACGGTTTTCTAAATGGATTCAGTATCCAAGAACAAATTCTATCTTCGTAGTTACTCCTCTATTCCAACCGGAAGTGGTACAAATCTTACCATTTCCGGTTTAATGTTAATTACAGTCATAAGCAAAAATTGTAGAAGATATACCGAGAAACGGTTGCTTAATATAGATTCAGTATCTCAAGAATCCGTTCTCTTCCTTTTTTTGATTTTGTTGAAACCGGAAATGGTTGAAATCACTGCTCCTTTCGACTTGAATATTGACTGTTGTAGAGCAAAAATGGTAGAAGTTACAGAGAAACGTTTGTTCAATATGGATTCAGTATCTCAAGAATGCGATCATTTCACTTTTGACTTTGTTGAAACCGGAAATGGTGGAAATTCCTTGTTTCTTTCGACTTGAATTTTGACTGTTATAAAGCAAAAATGGTAGAAGTTACAGAGAAACGTTTGTTCAATATGGATTCAGTATCTCAAGAATGCGATCATTTCACTTTTGACTTTGTTGAAACCGGAAATGGTGGAAATTCATTGTTTCTTTCGACTTGAATTTTGACTGTTGCAGAGCAAAAATGGTAGAAGTTACAGAGAAACGTTTGTTCAATATGGATTCAGTATCTCAAGAATGCGATCATTTCATTTTTGACTTTGTTGAAACCGGAAATGGTGGAAATTCATTATTTCTTTCGACTTGAATTTTGACTGTTATAAAGCAAAAATGGTAGAAGTTACAGAGAAACGTTTGTTCAATATGGATTCAGTATCTCAAGAATGCGATCATTTCACTTTTGACTTTGTTGAAACCGGAAATGGTGGAAATTCATTGTTTCTTTCAACTTGAATTTTGACTGTTATAAAGCAAAAATGGTAGAAGTTACAGAGAAACGTTTGTTCAATATGGATTCAGTATCTCAAGAATGCGATCATTTCACTTTTGACTTTGTTGAAACCGGAAATGGTGGAAATTCCTTGTTTCTTTCGACTTGAATTTTGACTGTTATAAAGCAAAAATGGTAGAAGTTACAGAGAAACGTTTGTTCAATATGGATTCAGTATCTCAAGAATGCGATCATTTCACTTTTGACTTTGTTGAAACCGGAAATGGTGGAAATTCATTGTTTCTTTCGACTTGAATTTTGACTGTTATAAAGCAAAAATGGTAGAAGTTACAGAGAAACGTTTGTTCAATATGGATTCAGTATCTCAAAAATGCAATCATTTCATTTCTGACTTTGTTGAAACCGGAAATGGTGGAAATTCATTGTTTCTTTCGACTTGAATTTTGACTGTTATAAAGCAAAAATGGTAGAAGTTACAGAGAAACGTTTGTTCAATATGGATTCAGTATCTCAAGAATGCAATCATTTCATTTTTGACTTTGTTGAAACCGGAAATGGTGGAAATTAATTGTTTCTTTCGCCTAGAATTTTGACTGTTATAAAGCAAAAATGGTAGAAGTTACAGAGAAACGTTTTTTCAGTATGGATTCAGTATCTCAAGAATGCGAACATTTCACTTTTGACTTTGTTGAAACCGGAAATGGTGGAAATTCATTGTTTCTTTCGACTTGAATATTGACTGTTATAAAGCAAAAATGGTAGAAGTTACAGAGAAACGTTTGTTCAATATGGATTCAGTATCTCAAGAATGCAATCATTTCATTTTTGACTTTGTTGAAACCGGAAATGGTGGAAATTCATTGTTTCTTTCGACTTGAATTTTGACTGTTATAAAGCGAAAATGGTAGAAGTTACAGAGAAACGTTTGTTCAATATGGATTCAGTATCTCAAGAATGCGAACATTTCACTTTTGACTTTGTTGAAACCGGAAATGGTGGAAATTCATTGTTTCTTTCGACTTGAATTTTGACTGTTATAAAGCAAAAATGGTAGAAGTTACAGAGAAACGTTTGTTCAATATGGATTCAGTATCTCAAGAATGCAATCATTTCATTTTTGACTTTGTTGAAACCGGAAATGGTGGAAATTCATTGTTTCTTTCGACTTGAATATTGACTGTTATAAAGCAAAAATGGTAGAAGTTACAGAGAAACGTTTGTTCAATATGGATTCAGTATCTCAAGAATGCAATCATTTCATTTTTGACTTTGTTGAAACCGGAAATGGTGGAAATTCATTGTTTCTTTCGACTTGAATTTTGACTGTTATAAAGCAAAAATGGTAGAAGTTACAGAGAAACGTTTGTTCAATATGGATTCAGTATCTCAAGAATGCGAACATTTCACTTTTGACTTTGTTGAAACCGGAAATGGTGGAAATTCATTGTTTCTTTCGACTTGAATTTTGACTGTTATAAAGCAAAAATGGTAGAAGTTACAGAGAAACGTTTGTTCAATATGGACTCATTATCTCAAGAATGCAATCATTTCACTTTTGACTTTGTTGAAACCGGAAATGGTGGAAATTCATTGTTTCTTTCGACTTGAATTTTGACTGTTATAAAGCAAAAATGGTAGAAGTTACAGAGAAACGTTTGTTCAATATGGATTCAGTATCTCAAGAATGCAAACATTTCATTTTTGACTTTGTTGAAACCGGAAATGGTGGAAATTCCTTGTTTCTTTCGACTTGAATTTTGACTGTTGCAGAGCAAAAATGGTAGAAGTTACAGAGAAACGTTTGTTCAATATGGATTCAGTATCTCAAGAATGCGATCATTTCATTTTTGACTTTGTTGAAACCGGAAATGGTGGAAATTCATTGTTTCTTTCGACTTGAATTTTGACTGTTATAAAGGAAAAATGGTAGAAGTTACAGAGAAACGTTTGTTCAATATGGATTTAGTATCTCAAGAATGCGATCATTTCACTTTTGACTTTGTTGAAACCGGAAATGGTGGAAATTCATTGTTTCTTTCGACTTGAATATTGACTGTTGTAGAGCAAAAATGGTAGAAGTTACAGAGAAACGTTTGTTCAATATGGATTCAGTATCTCAAGAATGCAATCATTTCACTTTTGACTTTGTTGAAACCGGAAATGGTGGAAATTCCTTGTTTCTTTCGACTTGAATTTCGACTGTTATAAAGCAAAAATGGTAGAAGTTACAGAGAAACGTTTGTTCAATATGGATTCAGTATCTCAAGAATGCGATCATTTCACTTTTGACTTTGTTGAAACCGGAAATGGTGGAAATTCATTGTTTCTTTCAACTTGAATTTTGACTGTTATAAAGCAAAAATGGTAGAAGTTACAGAGAAACGTTTGTTCAATATGGATTCAGTATCTCAAGAATGCGATCATTTCACTTTTGACTTTGTTGAAACCGGAAATGGTGGAAATTCATTGTTTCTTTCGACTTGAATTTTGACTGTTATAAAGCAAAAATGGTAGAAGTTACAGAGAAACGTTTGTTCAATATGGATTCAGTATCTCAAGAATGCGATCATTTCACTTTTGACTTTGTTGAAACCGGAAATGGTGGAAATTCCTTGTTTCTTTCGACTTGAATTTTGACTGTTATAAAGCAAAAATGGTAGAAGTTACAGAGAAACGTTTGCTCAATATGGATTCAGTATCTCAAGAATGCGATCATTTCACTTTTGACTTTGTTGAAACCGGAAATGGTGGAAATTCATTGTTTCTTTCGACTTGAATATTGACTGTTGTAGAGCAAAAATGGTAGAAGTTACAGAGAAACGTTTGTTCAATATGGATTCAGTATCTCAAGAATGCGATCATTTCACTTTTGACTTTGTTGAAACAGGAAATGGTGGAAATTCCTTGTTTCTTTCGACTTGAATTTTGACTGTTATAAAGCAAAAATGGTAGAAGTTACAGAGAAACGTTTGTTCAATATGGATTCAGTATCTCAAGAATGCGATCATTAAATTTTTGACTTTGTTGAAACCGGAAATGGTGGAAATTCCTTGTTTCTTTCGACTTGAATTTTGACTGTTGTAGAGCAAAAATGGTAGAAGTTACAGAGAAACGTTTGTTCAATATGGATTCAGTATCTCAAGAATGCGATCATTTCATTTTTGACTTTGTTGAAACCGGAAATGGTGGAAATTCATTGTTTCTTTCGACTTGAATTTTGACTGTTGCAGAGCAAAAATGGTAGAAGTTACAGAGAAACGTTTGTTCAATATGGATTCAGTATCTCAAGAATGCGATCATTTCACTTTTGACTTTGTTGAAACCGGAAATGGTGGAAATTCATTGTTTCTTTCGACTTGAATTTTGACTGTTGGAGAGCAAAAATGGTAGAAGTTACAGAGGAACGTTTGTTCAATATGGATTCAGTATCTCAAGAATGCGATCATTTCATTTTTGACTTTGTTGAAACCGGAAATAGTGGAAATTCCTTGTTTCTTTCGACTTGAATTTTGACTGTTATAAAGCAAAAATGGTAGAAGTTACAGAGAAACGTTCGTTCAATAAGGATTCAGTATCTCAAGAATGCGATCATTTCACTTTTGACTTTGTTGAAACCGGAAATGGTGGAAATTCATTGTTTCTTTCGACTTGAATTTTGACTGTTGCAGAGCAAAAATGGTAGAAGTTACAGAGAAACGTTTGTTCAATATGGATTCAGTATCTCAAGAATGCGATCATTTCATTTTTGACTTTGTTGAAAACGGAAATGGTGGAAATTCATTGTTTCTTTCGACTTGAATTTTGACTGTTATAAAGCAAAAATGGTAGAAGTTACAGAGAAACGTTTGTTCAATATGGATTCAGTATCTCAAGAATGCGATCATTTCACTTTTGACTTTGTTGAAACCGGAAATGGTGGAAATTAATTGTTTCTTTCGACTTGAATATTGACTGTTGTAGAGCAAAAATGGTAAAAGTTACAGAGAAACGTTTGTTCAATATGGATTCAGTATCTCAAGAATGCGATCATTTCACTTTTGACTTTGTTGAAACCGGAAATGGTGGAAATTCATTGTTTCTTTCGACTTGAATTTTGACTGTTATAAAGCAAAAATGGTAGAAGTTACAGAGAAACGTTTGTTCAATATGGATTCAGTATCTCAAGAATGCAATCATTTCATTTTTGACTTTGTTGAAACCGGAAATGGTGGAAATTCATTGTTTCTTTCGACTTGAATTTTGACTGTTATAAAGAAAAAATGGTAGAAGTTACAGAGAAACGTTTGTTCAATATGGATTCAGTATCTCAAGAATGCAATCATTTCATTTTTGACTTTGTTGAAACCGGAAATGGTGGAAATTCATTGTTTCTTTCGACTTGAATTTTGACTGTTATAAAGCAAAAATGGTAGAAGTTACAGAGAAACGTTTGTTCAATATGGATTCAGTATCTCAAGAATGCGAACATTTCACTTTTGACTTTGTTGAAACCGGAAATGGTGGAAATTCATTGTTTCTTTCGACTTGAATTTTGACTGTTATAAAGCAAAAATGGTAGAAGTTACAGAGAAACGTTTGTTCAATATGGATTCATTATCTCAAGAATGCAATCATTTCACTTTTGACTTTGTTGAAACCGGAAATGGTGGAAATTCATTGTTTCTTTCGACTTGAATTTTGACTGTTGCAGAGCAAAAATGGTAGAAGTTACAGAGAAATGTTTGTTCAATATGGATTCAGTATCTCAAGAATGCGATCATTTCATTTTTGACTTTGTTGAAACCGGAAATGATGGAAATTCATTGTTTCTTTCGACTTGAATTTTGACTGTTGTAGAGCAAAAATGGTAGAAGTTACAGAGAAACGTTTGTTCAATATGGATTCAGTATCTCAAGAATGCGATCATTTCACTTTTGACTTTGTTGAAACCGGAAATGGTGGAAATTCCTTGTTTCTTTCGACTTGAATTTTGACTGTTATAAAGCAAAAATGGTAGAAGTTACAGAGAAACGTTTGTTCAATATGGATTCAGTATCTCAAGAATGCGATCATTTCATTTTTGACTTTGTTGAAACCGGAAATGGTGGAAATTCCTTGTTTCTTTCGACTTGAATTTTGACTGTTGTAGAGCAAAAATGGTAGAAGTTACAGAGAAACATTTGTTCAATATGGATTCAGTATTTCAAGAATGCGATCATTTCATTTTTGACTTTGTTGAAACCGGAAATGGTGGAAATTCATTGTTTCTTTCGACTTGAATTTTGACTGTTGCAGAGCAAAAATGGTAGAAGTTACAGAGAAACGTTTGTTCAATATGGATTCAGTATCTCAAGAATGCGATCATTTCACTTTTGACTTTGTTGAAACCGGAAATGGTGGAAATTCATTGTTTCTTTCGACTTGAATTTTGACTGTTGCAGAGCAAAAATGGTAGAAGTTACAGAGGAACGTTTGTTCAATATGGATTCAGTATCTCAAGAATGCGATCATTTCATTTTTGACTTTGTTGAAACCGGAAATAGTGGAAATTCCTTGTTTCTTTCGACTTGAATTTTGACTGTTATAAAGCAAAAATGGTAGAAGTTACAGAGAAACGTTTGTTCAATATAGATTCAGTATCTCAAGAATGCGATCATTTCACTTTTGACTTTGTTGAAACCGGAAATGGTGGAAATTCATTGTTTCTTTCGACTTGAATTTTGACTGTTGCAGAGCAAAAATGGTAGAAGTTACAGAGAAACGTTTGTTCAATATGGATTCAGTATCTCAAGAATGCGATCATTTCATTTTTGACTTTGTTGAAACCGGAAATGGTGGAAATTCATTGTTTCTTTCGACTTGAATTTTGACTGTTATAAAGCAAAAATGGTAGAAGTTACAGAGAAACGTTTGTTCTATATGGATTCAGTATCTCAAGAATGCGATCATTTCACTTTTGACTTTGTTGAAACCGGAAATGGTGGAAATTCATTGTTTCTTTCGACTTGAATATTGACTGTTGTAGAGCAAAAATGGTAGAAGTTACAGAGAAACGTTTGTTCAATATGGATTCAGTATCTCAAGAATGCGATCATTTCACTTTTGACTTTGTTGAAACCGGAAATGGTGGAAATTCATTGTTTCTTTCGACTTGAATTTTGACTGTTATAAAGCAAAAATGGTAGAAGTTACAGAGAAACGTTTGTTCAATATGGATTCAGTATCTCAAGAATGCAATCATTTCATTTTTGACTTTGTTGAAACCGGAAATGGTGGATATTCATTGTTTCTTTCGACTTGAATTTTGACTGTTATAAAGCAAAAATGGTAGAAGTTACAGAGAAACGTTTGTTCAATATGGATTCAGTATCTCAAGAATGCAATCATTTCATTTTTGACTTTGTTGAAACCGGAAATGGTGGAAATTTATTGTTTCTTTCGCCTAGAATTTTGACTGTTATTAAGCAAAAATGGTAGAAGTTACAGAGAAACGTTTTTTCAGTATGGATTCAGTATCTCAAGAATGCGAACATTTCACTTTTGACTTTGTTGAAACCGGAAATGGTGGAAATTCATTGTTTCTTTCGACTTGAATATTGACTGTTGCAGAGCAAAAATGGTAGAAGTTACAGAGAAACGTTTGTTCAATATGGATTCAGTATCTCAAGAATGCAATCATTTCATTTTTGACTTTGTTGAAACCGGAAATGGTGGAAATTCATTGTTTCTTTCGACTTGAATTTTCACTGTTATAAAGCGAAAATGGTACAAGTTACAGAGAAACGTTTGCTCAATATGGATTCAGTATCTCAAGAATGCGAACATTTCACTTTTGACTTTGTTGAAACCGGAAATGGTGGAAATTCCTTGTTTCTTTCGACTTGAATTTTGACTGTTATAAAGCAAAAATGGTAGAAGTTACAGAGAAACGTTTGTTCAATATGGATTCAGTATCTCAAGAATGCAATCATTTCATTTTTGACTTTGTTGAAACCGGAAATGGTGGAAATTCCTTGTTTCTTTCGACTTGAATTTTGACTGTTATAAAGCAAAAATGGTAGAAGTTACAGAGAAACGTTTGTTCAATATGGATTCAGTATCTCAAGAATGCAATCATTTCATTTTTGACCTTGTTGAAACCGGAAATGGTGGAAATTCATTGTTTCTTTCGACTTGAATTTTGACTGTTATAAAGCAAAAATGGTAGAAGTTACAGAGAAACGTTTGTTCAATATGGATTCAGTATCTCAGGAATGCAATCATTTCACTTTTGACTTTGTTGAAACCGGAAATGGTGGAAATTCATTGTTTCTTTCGACTTGAATTTTGACTGTTATAAAGCAAAAATGGTAGAAGTTACAGAGAAACGTTTGTTCAATATGGATTCAGTATCTCAAGAATGCAATCATTTCATTTTTGACTTTGTTGAAACCGGAAATGGTGGAAATTCATTGTTTCCTTCGACTTGAATTTTGACTGTTGCAGAGCAAAAATGGTAGAAGTTACAGAGAAACGTTTGTTCAATATGGATTCATTATCTCAAGAATGCGAACATTTCACTTTTGACTTTGTTGAAACCGGAAATGGTGGAAATTCATTGTTTCTTTCGACTTGAATTTTGACTGTTATAAAGCAAAAATGGTAGAAGTTACAGAGAAACGTTTGTTCAATATGGATTCATTATCTCAAGAATGCAATCATTCCACTTTTGACTTTGTTGAAACCGGAAATGGTGGAAATTCATTGTTTCTTTCGACTTGAATTTTGACTGTTATGAAGCAAAAATGGTAGAAGTTAGAGAGAAACGTTTGTTCAATATGGATTCAGTATCTCAAGAATGCAATCATTTCATTTTTGACTTTGTTGAAACCGGAAATGGTGGAAATTCATTGTTTCTTTCGACTTGAATTTTGACTGTTATAAAGCGAAAATGGTAGAAGTTACAGAGAAACGTTTGTTCAATATGGATTCAGTATCTCAAGAATGCAATCATTTCATTTTTGACTTTGTTGAAACCGGAAATGGTGGAAATTCATTGTTTCTTTCGACTTGAATTTTGACTGTTATAAAGCAAAAATGGTAGAAGTTACAGAGAAACGTTTGTTCAATATGGATTCAGTATCTCAAGAATGCGAAAATTTCACTTTTGACTTTGTTGAAACCGGAAATGGTGGAAATTCATTGTTTCTTTCGACTTGAATTTTGACTGTTGCAGAGCAAAAATGGTAGAAGTTACAGAGAAACGTTTGTTCAATATGGATTCATTATCTCAAGAATGCAATCATTTCACTTTTGACTTTGTTGAAACCGGAAATGGTGGAAATTCCTTGTTTCTTTCGACTTGAATTTTGACTGTTATAAAGCAAAAATGGTAGAAGTTACAGAGAAACGTTTGTTCAATATGGATTCAGTATCTCAAGGATGCGATCATTTCATTTTTGACTTTGTTGAAACCGGAAATGGTGGAAATTCATTGTTTCTTTCGACTTGAATATTGACTGTTATAAAGCAAAAATGGTAGAAGTTACAGAGGAACGTTTGTTCAATATGGATTCAGTATCTCAAGAATGCGATCATTTCAATTTTGACTTTGTTGAAACCGGAAATGGTGGAAATTCCTTGTTTCTTTCGACTTGAATTTTGACTGTTATAAAGCAGAAATGGTAGAAGTTACAGAGAAACGTTTGTTCAATATGGATTCAGTATCTCAAGAATGCGATCATTTCACTTTTGACTTTGTTGAAACCGGAAATGGTGGAAATTCCTTGTTTCTTTCGACTTGAATTTTGACTGTTGCAGAGCAAAAATGGTAGAAGTTACAGAGAAACGTTTGTTCAATATGGATTCAGTATCTCAAGAATGCGATCATTTCATTTTTGACTTTGTTGAAACCGGAAATGGTGGAAATTCATTGTTTCTTTCGACTTGAATTTTGACTGTTATAAAGCAAAAATGGTAGAAGTTACAGAGAAACGTTTGTTCAATATGGATTCAGTATCTCAAGAATGCAATCATTTCATTTTTGACTTTGTTGAAACCGGAAATGGTGGAAATTCATTGTTTCTTTCGACTTGAATTTTGACTGTTATAAAGCAAAAATGGTAGAAGTTACAGAGAAACGTTTGTTCAATATGGATTCAGTATCTCAAGAATGCGAACATTTCACTTTTGACTCTGTTGAAACCGGAAATGGTGGAAATTCATTGTTTCTTTCGACTTGAATATTGACTGTTATAAAGCAAAAATGGTAGAAGTTACAGAGAAACGTTTGTTCAATATGGATTCAGTATCTCAAGAATGCAATCATTTCATTTTTGACTTTGTTGAAACCGGAAATGGTGGAAATTCATTGTTTCTTTCGACTTGAATTTTGACTGTTATAAAGCAAAAATGGTAGAAGTTACAGAGAAACGTTTGTTCAATATGGATTCAGTATCTCAAGAATGCGAACATTTCACTTTTGACTTTGTTGAAACCGGAAATGGTGGAAATTCATTGTTTCCTTCGACTTGAATTTTGACTGTTGCAGAGCAAAAATGGTAGAAGTTACAGAGAAACGTTTGTTCAATATGGATTCAGTATCTCAAGAATGCGAACATTTCACTTTTGACTTTGTTGAAACCGGAAATGGTGGAAATTCATTGTTTCTTTCGACTTGAATTTTGACTGTTATAAAGCAAAAATGGTAGAAGTTACAGAGAAACGTTTGTTCAATATGGATTCATTATCTCAAGAATGCAATCATTTCACTTTTGACTTTGTTGAAACCGGAAATGGCGGAAATTCATTGTTTCTTTCGACTTGAATTTTGACTGTTATGAAGCAAAAATGGTAGAAGTTAGAGAGAAACGTTTGTTCAATATGGATTCAGTATCTCAAGAATGCAATCATTTCATTTTTGACTTTGTTGAAACCGGAAATGGTGGAAATTCCTTGTTTCTTTCGACTTGAATTTTGACTGTTATAAAGCAAAAATGGTAGAAGTTACAGAGAAACGTTTGTTCAATATGGATTCAGTATCTCAAGAATGCGAAAATTTCACTTTTGACTTTGTTGAAACCGGAAATGGTGGAAATTCATTGTTTCTTTCGACTTGAATTTTGACTGTTGCAGAGCAAAAATGGTAGAAGTTACAGAGAAACGTTTGTTCAATATGGATTCATTATCTCAAGAATGCAATCATTTCACTTTTGACTTTGTTGAAACCGGAAATGGTGGAAATTCCTTGTTTCTTTCGACTTGAATTTTGACTGTTATAAAGCAAAAATGGTAGAAGTTACAGAGAAACGTTTGTTCAATATGGATTCAGTATCTCAAGAATGCGATCATTTCACTTTTGACTTTGTTGAAACCGGAAATGGTGGAAATTCATTGTTTCTTTCGACTTGAATTTTGACTGTTATAAAGCAAAAATGGTAGAAGTTACAGAGAAACGTTTGTTCAATATGGATTCAGTATCTCAAGAATGCGATCATTTCACTTTTGACTTTGTTGAAACCGGAAATGGTGGAAATTCCTTGTTTCTTTCGACTTGAATTTTGACTGTTATAAAGCAGAAATGGTAGAAGTTACAGAGAAACGTTTGTTCAATATGGATTCAGTATCTCAAGAATGCGATCATTTCACTTTTGACTTTGTTGAAACCGGAAATGGTGGAAATTCCTTGTTTCTTTCGACTTGAATTTTGACTGTTGCAGAGCAAAAATGGTAGAAGTTACAGAGAAACGTTTGTTCAATATGGATTCAGTATCTCAAGAATGCGATCATTTCATTTTTGACTTTGTTGAAACCGGAAATGGTGGAAATTCATTGTTTCTTTCGACTTGAATTTTGACTGTTATAAAGCAAAAATGGTAGAAGTTACAGAGAAACGTTTGTTCAATATGGATTCAGTATCTCAAGAATGCAATCATTTCACTTTTGACTTTGTTGAAACCGGAAATGGTGGAAATTCATTGTTTCTTTCGACTTGAATATTGACTGTTGCAGAGCAAAAATGGTAGAAGTTACAGAGAAACGTTTGTTCAATATGGATTCAGTATCTCAAGAATGCAATCATTTCATTTTTGACTTTGTTGAAACCGGAAATGGTGGAAATTCATTGTTTCTTTCGACTTGAATTTTGACTGTTATAAAGCAAAAATGGTAGAAGTTACAGAGAAACGTTTGTTCAATATGGATTCAGTATCTCAAGAATGCGATCATTTCATTTTTGACTTTGTTGAAACCGGAAATGGTGGAAATTCATTGTTTCTTTCGACTTGAATATTGACTGTTATAAAGCAAAAATGGTAGAAGTTACAGAGAAACGTTTGTTCAATATGGATTCAGTATCTCAAGAATGCAATCATTTCATTTTTGACTTTGTTGAAACCGGAAATGGTGGAAATTCATTGTTTCTTTCGCTTTGAATTTTGACTGTTATAAAGCAAAAATGGTAGAAGTTACAGAGAAACGTTTGTTCAATATGGATTCAGTATCTCAAGAATGCGATCATTTCACTTTTGACTTTGTTGAAACCGGAAATGGTGGAAATTCATTGTTTCTTTCGACTTGAATTTTGACTGTTGCAGAGCAAAAATGGTAGAAGTTACAGAGAAACGTTTGTTCAATATGGATTCAGTATCTCAAGAATGCGAACATTTCACTTTTGACTTTGTTGAAACCGGAAATGGTGGAAATTCATTGTTTCTTTCGACTTGAATATTGACTGTTATAAAGCAAAAATGGTAGAAGTTACAGAGAAACGTTTGTTCAATATGGATTCAGTATCTCAAGAATGCAATCATTTCATTTTTGACTTTGTTGAAACCGGAAATGGTGGAAATTCCTTGTTTCTTTCGACTTGAATTTTGACTGTTATAAAGCAAAAATGGTAGAAGTTACAGAGAAACGTTTGTTCAATATGGATTCAGTATCTCAAGAATGCAATCATTTCATTTTTGACTTTGTTGAAACCGGAAATGGTGGAAATTCATTGTTTCTTTCGACTTGAATTTTGACTGTTATAAAGCAAAAATGGTAGAAGTTACAGAGAAACGTTTGTTCAATATGGATTCATTATCTCAAGAATGCAATCATTTCACTTTTGATTTTGTTGAAACCGGAAATGGTGGAAATTCATTGTTTCTTTCGACTTGAATATTGACTGTTATAAAGCAAAAATGGTAGAAGTTACAGAGAAACGTTTGTTCAATATGGATTCAGTATCTCAAGAATGCAATCATTTCATTTTTGACTTTGTTGAAACCGGAAATGGTGGAAATTCATTGTTTCTTTCGACTTGAATTTTGACTGTTATAAAGCAAAAATGGTAGAAGTTACAGAGAAACGTTTGTTCAATATGGATTCAGTATCTCAAGAATGCAATCATTTCATTTTTGACTTTGTTGAAACCGGAAATGGTGGAAATTAATTGTTTCTTTCGACTTGAATTTTGACTGTTATAAAGCAAAAATGGTAGAAGTACAGAGAAACGTTTGTTCAATATGGATTCAGTATCTCAAGAATGCGATCATTTCACTTTTGACTTTGTTGAAACCGGAAATGGTGGAAATTCCTTGTTTCTTTCGACTTGAATTTTGACTGTTGCAGAGCAAAAATGGTAGAAGTTACAGAGAAACGTTTTTTCAGTATGGATTCAGTATCTCAAGAATGCGATCATTTCATTTTTGACTTTGTTGAAACCGGAAATGGTGGAAATTCCTTGTTTCTTTCGACTTGAATTTTGACTGTTATAAAGCAAAAATGGTAGAAGTTACAGAGAAACGTTTGTTCAATATGGATTCAGTATCTCAAGAATGCGATCATTTCAATTTTGACTTTGTTGAAACCGGAAATGGTGGAAATTCCTTGTTTCTTTCGACTTGAATATTGACTGTTGCAGAGCAAAAATGGTAGAAGTTACAGAGAAACGTTTTTTCAATATGGATTCAGTATCTCAAGAATGCGATCATTTCAATTTTGACTTTGTTGAAACCGGAAATGGTGGAAATTCCTTGTTTCTTTCGACTTGAATTTTGACTGTTATAAAGCAAAAATGGTAGAAGTTACAGAGAAACGTTTGTTCAATATGGATTCAGTATCTCAAGAATGCGAACATTTCACTTTTGACTTTGTTGAAACCGGAAATGGTGGAAATTCATTGTTTCTTTCGACTTGAATTTTGACTGTTATAAAGCAAAAATGGTAGAAGTTACAGAGAAACGTTTGTTCAATATGGATTCAGTATCTCAAGAATGCGATCATTTCATTTTTGACTTTGTTGAAACCGGAAATGGTGGAAATTCCTTGTTTCTTTCGACTTGAATTTTGACTGTTGCAGAGCAAAAATGGTAGAAGTTACAGAGAAACGTTTGTTCAATATGGATTCAGTATCTCAAGAATGCGATCATTTCATTTTTGACTTTGTTGAAAGCGGAAATGGTGGAAATTCATTGTTTCTTTCGACTTGAATTTCGACTGTTATAAAGCAAAAATGGTAGAAGTTACAGAGAAACGTTTGTTCAATATGGATTCAGTATCTCAAGAATGCGAACATTTCACTTTTGACTTTGTTGAAACCGGAAATGGTGGAAATTCCTTGTTTCTTTCGACTTGAATATTGACTGTTGCAGAGCAAAAATGGTAGAAGTTACAGAGAAACGTTTGTTCAATATGGATTCAGTATCTCAAGAATGCAATTATTTCATTTTTGACTTTGTTGAAACCGGAAATGGTGGAAATTCATTGTTTCTTTCGACTTGAATATTGACTGTTGCAGAGCAAAAATGGTAGAAGTTACAGAGAAACGTTTGTTCAATATGGATTCAGTATCTCAAGAATGCGAACATTTCACTTTTGACTTTGTTGAAACCGGAAATGGTGGAAATTCCTTGTTTCTTTCGACTTGAATATTGACTGTTATAAAGCAAAAATGGTAGAAGTTACAGAGGAACGTTTGTTCAATATGGATTCAGTATCTCAAGAATGCGATCATTTCAATTTTGACTTTGTTGAAACCGGAAATGGTGGAAATTCCTTGTTTCTTTCGACTTGAATTTTGACTGTTATAAAGCAAAAATGGTAGAAGTTACAGAGAAACGTTTGTTCAATATGGATTCAGTATCTCAAGAATGCGAACATTTCACTTTTGACTTTGTTGAAACCGGAAATGGTGGAAATTCATTGTTTCCTTCGACTTGAATTTTGACTGTTGCAGAGCAAAAATGGTAGAAGTTACAGAGAAACGTTTGTTCAATATGGATTCAGTATCTCAAGAATGCGAACATTTCACTTTTGACTTTGTTGAAACCGGAAATGGTGGAAATTCATTGTTTCTTTCGACTTGAATTTTGACTGTTATAAAGCAAAAATGGTAGAAGTTACAGAGAAACGTTTGTTCAATATGGATTCATTATCTCAAGAATGCAATCATTTCACTTTTGACTTTGTTGAAACCGGAAATGGTGGAAATTCATTGTTTCTTTCGACTTGAATTTTGACTGTTTTGAAGCAAAAATGGTAGAAGTTAGAGAGAAACGTTTGTTCAATATGGATTCAGTATCTCAAGAATGCGAACATTTCACTTTTGACTTTGTTGAAACCGGAAATGGTGGAAATTCATTGTTTCTTTCGACTTGAATATTGACTGTTGCAGAGCAAAAATGGTAGAAGTTACAGAGAAACGTTTGTTCAATATGGATTCAGTATCTCAAGAATGCAATCATTTCATTTTTGACTTTGTTGAAACCGGAAATGGTGGAAATTCATTGTTTCTTTCGACTTGAATTTTGACTGTTATAAAGCAAAAATGGTAGAAGTTACAGAGAAACGTTTGTTCAATATGGATTCAGTATCTCAAGAATGCGAACATTTCACTTTTGACTTTGTTGAAACCGGAAATGGTGGAAATTCATTGTTTCTTTCGACTTGAATATTGACTGTTATAAAGCAAAAATGGTAGAAGTTACAGAGAAACGTTTGTTCAATATGGATTCAGTATCTCAAGAATGCAATCATTTCATTTTTGACTTTGTTGAAACCGGAAATGGTGGAAATTCATTGTTTCTTTCGACTTGAATTTTGACTGTTATAAAGCAAAAATGGTAGAAGTTACAGAGAAACGTTTGTTCAATATGGATTCAGTATCTCAAGAATGCGAACATTTCACTTTTGACTTTGTTGAAACCGGAAATGGTGGAAATTCATTGTTTCCTTCGACTTGAATTTTGACTGTTGCAGAGCAAAAATGGTAGAAGTTACAGAGAAACGTTTGTTCAATATGGATTCAGTATCTCAAGAATGCGAACATTTCACTTTTGACTTTGTTGAAACCGGAAATGGTGGAAATTCATTGTTTCTTTCGACTTGAATTTTGACTGTTATAAAGCAAAAATGGTAGAAGTTACAGAGAAACGTTTGTTCAATATGGATTCATTATCTCAAGAATGCAATCATTTCACTTTTGACTTTGTTGAAACCGGAAATGGTGGAAATTCATTGTTTCTTTCGACTTGAATTTTTACTGTTATGAAACAAAAATGGTAGAAGTTACAGAGAAACGTTTGTTCAATATGGATTCAGTATCTCAGAAATGCAATCATTTCATTTTTGACTTTGTTGAAACCGGAAATGGTGGAAATTCCTTGTTTCTTTCGACTTGAATTTTGACTGTTATAAAGCGAAAATGGTAGAAGTTACAGAGAAACGTTTGTTCAATATGGATTCAGTATCTCAAGAATGCAATCATTTCATTTTTGACTTTGTTGAAACCGGAAATGGTGGAAATTCCTTGTTTCTTTCGACTTGAATTTTGACTGTTATAAAGCAAAAATGGTAGAAGTTACAGAGAAACGTTTGTTCAATATGGATTCAGTATCTCAAGAATGCGAAAATTTCACTTTTGACTTTGTTGAAACCGGAAATGGTGGAAATTCATTGTTTCTTTCGACTTGAATTTTGACTGTTGCAGAGCAAAAATGGTAGAAGTTACAGAGAAACGTTTGTTCAATATGGATTCATTATCTCAAGAATGCAATCATTTCACTTTTGACTTTGTTGAAACCGGAAATGGTGGAAATTCCTTGTTTCTTTCGACTTGAATTTTGACTGTTATAAAGCAAAAATGGTAGAAGTTACAGAGAAACGTTTGTTCAATATGGATTCAGTATCTCAAGAATGCGATCATTTCACTTTTGACTTTGTTGAAACCGGAAATGGTGGAAATTCATTGTTTCTTTCGACTTGAATTTTGACTGTTATAAAGCAAAAATGGTAGAAGTTACAGAGAAACGTTTGTTCAATATGGATTCAGTATCTCAAGAATGCGATCATTTCACTTTTGACTTTGTTGAAACCGGAAATGGTGGAAATTCCTTGTTTCTTTCGACTTGAATTTTGACTGTTATAAAGCAGAAATGGTAGAAGTTACAGAGAAACGTTTGTTCAATATGGATTCAGTATCTCAAGAATGCGATCATTTCACTTTTGACTTTGTTGAAACCGGAAATGGTGGAAATTCCTTGTTTCTTTCGACTTGAATTTTGACTGTTGCAGAGCAAAAATGGTAGAAGTTACAGAGAAACGTTTGTTCAATATGGATTCAGTATCTCAAGAATGCGATCATTTCATTTTTGACTTTGTTGAAACCGGAAATGGTGGAAATTCATTGTTTCTTTCGACTTGAATTTTGACTGTTATAAAGCAAAAATGGTAGAAGTTACAGAGAAACGTTTGTTCAATATGGATTCAGTATCTCAAGAATGCAATCATTTCACTTTTGACTTTGTTGAAACCGGAAATGGTGGAAATTCATTGTTTCTTTCGACTTGAATATTGACTGTTGCAGAGCAAAAATGGTAGAAGTTACAGAGAAACGTTTGTTCAATATGGATTCAGTATCTCAAGAATGCAATCATTTCATTTTTGACTTTGTTGAAACCGGAAATGGTGGAAATTCATTGTTTCTTTCGACTTGAATTTTGACTGTTATAAAGCAAAAATGGTAGAAGTTACAGAGAAACGTTTGTTCAATATGGATTCAGTATCTCAAGAATGCGAACATTTCACTTTTGACTTTGTTGAAACCGGAAATGGTGGAAATTCATTGTTTCTTTCGACTTGAATTTTGACTGTTATCAAGCAAAAATGGTAGAAGTTACAGAGAAACGTTTGTTCAATATGGAATCATTATCTCAAGAATGCAATCATTTCACTTTTGACTTTGTTGAAACCGGAAATGGTGGAAATTCATTGTTTCTTTCGACTTGAATATTGACTGTTGCAGAGCAAAAATGGTAGAAGTTACAGAGGAACGTTTGTTCAATATGGATTCAGTATCTCAAGAATGCAATAATTTCATTTTTGACTTTGTTGAAACCGGAAATGGTGGAAATTCATTGTTTCTTTCGCTTTGAATTTTGACTGTTATAAAGCAAAAATGGTAGAAGTTACAGAGAAACGTTTGTTCAATATGGATTCAGTATCTGAAGAATGCGATCATTTCACTTTTGACTTTGTTGAAACCGGAAATGGTGGAAATTCATTGTTTCTTTCGACTTGAATTTTGACTGTTGCAGAGCAAAAATGGTAGAAGTTACAGAGAAACGTTTGTTCAATATGGATTCAATATCTCAAGAATACGAACATTTCACTTTTGACTTTGTTGAAACCGGAAATGGTGGAAATTCATTGTTTCTTTCGACTTGAATATTGACTGTTATAAAGCAAAAATGGTAGAAGTTACAGAGAAACGTTTGTTCAATATGGATTCAGTATCTCAAGAATGCAATCATTTCATTTTTGACTTTGTTGAAACCGGAAATGGTGGAAATTCCTTGTTTCTTTCGACTTGAATTTTGACTGTTATAAAGCAAAAATGGTAGAAGTTACAGAGAAACGTTTGTTCAATATGGATTCAGTATCTCAAGAATGCAATCATTTCATTTTTGACTTTGTTGAAACCGGAAATGGTGGAAATTCATTGTTTCTTTCGACTTGAATTTTGACTGTTATAAAGCAAAAATGGTAGAAGTTACAGAGAAACGTTTGTTCAATATGGATTCATTATCTCAAGAATGCAATCATTTCACTTTTGACTTTGTTGAAACCGGAAATGGTGGAAATTCATTGTTTCTTTCGACTTGAATATTGACTGTTATAAAGCAAAAATGGTAGAAGTTACAGAGAAACGTTTGTTCAATATGGATTCAGTATCTCAAGAATGCAATCATTTCATTTTTGACTTTGTTGAAACCGGAAATGGTGGAAATTCATTGTTTCTTTCGACTTGAATTTTGACTGTTATAAAGCAAAAATGGTAGAAGTTACAGAGAAACGTTTGTTCAATATGGATTCAGTATCTCAAGAATGCAATCATTTCACTTTTGACTTTGTTGAAACCGGAAATGGTGGAAATTCCTTGTTTCTTTCGACTTGAATTTTGACTGTTGCAGAGCAAAAATGGTAGAAGTTACAGAGAAACTTTTTTTCAGTATGGATTCAGTATCTCAAGAATGCGATCATTTCATTTTTGACTTTGTTGAAACCGGAAATGGTGGAAATTCCTTGTTTCTTTCGACTTGAATTTTGACTGTTATAAAGCAAAAATGGTAGAAGTTACAGAGAAACGTTTGTTCAATATGGATTCAGTATCTCAAGAATGCGATCATTTCAATTTTGACTTTGTTGAAACCGGAAATGGTGGAAATTCCTTGTTTCTTTCGACTTGAATATTGACTGTTGCAGAGCAAAAATGGTAGAAGTTACAGAGAAACGTTTGTTCAATATGGATTCAGTATCTCAAGAATGCGATCATTTCAATTTTGACTTTGTTGAAACCGGAAATGGTGGAAATTCCTTGTTTCTTTCGACTTGAATTTTGACTGTTATAAAGCAAAAATGGTAGAAGTTACAGAGAAACGTTTGTTCAATATGGATTCATTATCTCAAGAATGCGAACATTTCACTTTTGACTTTGTTGAAACCGGAAATGGTGGAAATTCATTGTTTCTTTCGACTTGAATTTTGACTGTTATAAAGCAAAAATGGTAGAAGTTACAGAGAAACGTTTGTTCAATATGGATTCAGTATCTCAAGAATGCGATCATTTCATTTTTGACTTTGTTGAAACCGGAAATGGTGGAAATTCCTTGTTTCTTTCGACTTGAATTTTGACTGTTGCAGAGCAAAAATGGTAGAAGTTACAGAGAAACGTTTGTTCAATATGGATTCAGTATCTCAAGAATGCGATCATTTCATTTTTGACTTTGTTGAAAGCGGAAATGGTGGAAATTCATTGTTTCTTTCGACTTGAATTTCGACTGTTATAAAGCAAAAATGGTAGAAGTTACAGAGAAACGTTTGTTCAATATGGATTCAGTATCTCAAGAATGCGAACATTTCACTTTTGACTTTGTTGAAACCGGAAATGGTGGAAATTCCTTGTTTCTTTCGACTTGAATATTGACTGTTGCAGAGCAAAAATGGTAGAAGTTACAGAGAAACGTTTGTTCAATATGGATTCAGTATCTCAAGAATGCAATTATTTCATTTTTGACTTTGTTGAAACCGGAAATGGTGGAAATTCATTGTTTCTTTCGACTTGAATATTGACTGTTGCAGAGCAAAAATGGTAGAAGTTACAGAGAAACGTTTGTTCAATATGGATTCAGTATCTCAAGAATGCGAACATTTCACTTTTGACTTTGTTGAAACCGGAAATGGTGGAAATTCCTTGTTTCTTTCGACTTGAATATTGACTGTTATAAAGCAAAAATGGTAGAAGTTACAGAGGAACGTTTGTTCAATATGGATTCAGTATCTCAAGAATGCGATCATTTCAATTTTGACTTTGTTGAAACCGGAAATGGTGGAAATTCCTTGTTTCTTTCGACTTGAATTTTGACTGTTATAAAGCAAAAATGGTAGAAGTTACAGAGAAACGTTTGTTCAATATGGATTCAGTATCTCAAGAATGCGAACATTTCACTTTTGACTTTGTTGAAACCGGAAATGGTGGAAATTCATTGTTTCCTTCGACTTGAATTTTGACTGTTGCAGAGCAAAAATGGTAGAAGTTACAGAGAAACGTTTGTTCAATATGGATTCAGTATCTCAAGAATGCGAACATTTCACTTTTGACTTTGTTGAAACCGGAAATGGTGGAAATTCATTGTTTCTTTCGACTTGAATTTTGACTGTTATAAAGCAAAAATGGTAGAAGTTACAGAGAAACGTTTGTTCAATATGGATTCATTATCTCAAGAATGCAATCATTTCACTTTTGACTTTGTTGAAACCGGAAATGGTGGAAATTCATTGTTTCTTTCGACTTGAATTTTGACTGTTATGAAGCAAAAATGGTAGAAGTTAGAGAGAAACGTTTGTTCAATATGGATTCAGTATCTCAAGAATGCGAACATTTCACTTTTGACTTTGTTGAAACCGGAAATGGTGGAAATTCATTGTTTCTTTCGACTTGAATATTGACTGTTGCAGAGCAAAAATGGTAGAAGTTACAGAGAAACGTTTGTTCAATATGGATTCAGTATCTCAAGAATGCAATCATTTCATTTTTGACTTTGTTGAAACCGGAAATGGTGGAAATTCATTGTTTCTTTCGACTTGAATTTTGACTGTTATAAAGCAAAAATGGTAGAAGTTACAGAGAAACGTTTGTTCAATATGGATTCAGTATCTCAAGAATGCGAACATTTCACTTTTGACTTTGTTGAAACCGGAAATGGTGGAAATTCATTGTTTCTTTCGACTTGAATATTGACTGTTATAAAGCAAAAATGGTAGAAGTTACAGAGAAACGTTTGTTCAATATGGATTCAGTATCTCAAGAATGCAATCATTTCATTTTTGACTTTGTTGAAACCGGAAATGGTGGAAATTCATTGTTTCTTTCGACTTGAATTTTGACTGTTATAAAGCAAAAATGGTAGAAGTTACAGAGAAACGTTTGTTCAATATGGATTCAGTATCTCAAGAATGCGAACATTTCACTTTTGACTTTGTTGAAACCGGAAATGGTGGAAATTCATTGTTTCCTTCGACTTGAATTTTGACTGTTGCAGAGCAAAAATGGTAGAAGTTACAGAGAAACGTTTGTTCAATATGGATTCAGTATCTCAAGAATGCGAACATTTCACTTTTGACTTTGTTGAAACCGGAAATGGTGGAAATTCATTGTTTCTTTCGACTTGAATTTTGACTGTTATAAAGCAAAAATGGTAGAAGTTACAGAGAAACGTTTGTTCAATATGGATTCATTATCTCAAGAATGCAATCATTTCACTTTTGACTTTGTTGAAACCGGAAATGGTGGAAATTCATTGTTTCTTTCGACTTGAATTTTGACTGTTATGAAGCAAAAATGGTAGAAGTTAGAGAGAAACGTTTGTTCAATATGGATTCAGTATCTCAAGAATGCAATCATTTCATTTTTGACTTTGTTGAAACCGGAAATGGTGGAAATTCATTGTTTCTTTCGACTTGAATTTTGACTGTTATAAAGCGAAAATGGTAGAAGTTACAGAGAAACGTTTGTTCAATATGGATTCAGTATCTCAAGAATGCAATCATTTCATTTTTGACTTTGTTGAAACCGGAAATGGTGGAAATTCCTTGTTTCTTTCGACTTGAATTTTGACTGTTATAAAGCAAAAATGGTAGAAGTTACAGAGAAACGTTTGTTCAATATGGATTCAGTATCTCAAGAATGCGAAAATTTCACTTTTGACTTTGTTGAAACCGGAAATGGTGGAAATTCATTGTTTCTTTCGACTTGAATTTTGACTGTTGCAGAGCAAAAATGGTAGAAGTTACAGAGAAACGTTTGTTCAATATGGATTCATTATCTCAAGAATGCAATCATTTCACTTTTGACTTTGTTGAAACCGGAAATGGTGGAAATTCCTTGTTTCTTTCGACTTGAATTTTGACTGTTATAAAGCAAAAATGGTAGAAGTTACAGAGAAACGTTTGTTCAATATGGATTCAGTATCTCAAGAATGCGATCATTTCACTTTTGACTTTGTTGAAACCGGAAATGGTGGAAATTCATTGTTTCTTTCGACTTGAATTTTGACTGTTATAAAGCAAAAATGGTAGAAGTTACAGAGAAACGTTTGTTCAATATGGATTCAGTATCTCAAGAATGCGATCATTTCACTTTTGACTTTGTTGAAACCGGAAATGGTGGAAATTCCTTGTTTCTTTCGACTTGAATTTTGACTGTTATAAAGCAAAAATGGTAGAAGTTACAGAGAAACGTTTGTTCAATATGGATTCAGTATCTCAAGAATGCGAAAATTTCACTTTTGACTTTGTTGAAACCGGAAATGGTGGAAATTCCTTGTTTCTTTCGACTTGAATTTTGACTGTTGCAGAGCAAAAATGGTAGAAGTTACAGAGAAACGTTTGTTCAATATGGATTCAGTATCTCAAGAATGCGATCATTTCATTTTTGACTTTGTTGAAACCGGAAATGGTGGAAATTCATTGTTTCTTTCGACTTGAATTTTGACTGTTATAAAGCAAAAATGGTAGAAGTTACAGAGAAACGTTTGTTCAATATGGATTCAGTATCTCAAGAATGCAATCATTTCACTTTTGACTTTGTTGAAACCGGAAATGGTGGAAATTCATTGTTTCTTTCGACTTGAATATTGACTGTTGCAGAGCAAAAATGGTAGAAGTTACAGAGAAACGTTTGTTCAATATGGATTCAGTATCTCAAGAATGCGAACATTTCACTTTTGACTTTGTTGAAACCGGAAATGGTGGAAATTCCTTGTTTCTTTCGACTTGAATTTTGACTGTTGCAGAGCAAAAATGGTAGAAGTTACAGAGAAACGTTTGTTCAATATGGATTCAGTATCTCAAGAATGCGATCATTTCATTTTTGACTTTGTTGAAACCGGAAATGGTGGAAATTCATTGTTTCTTTCGACTTGAATTTTGACTGTTATAAAGCAAAAATGGTAGAAGTTACAGAGAAACGTTTGTTCAATATGGATTCAGTATCTCAAGAATGCAATCATTTCACTTTTGACTTTGTTGAAACCGGAAATGGTGGAAATTCATTGTTTCTTTCGACTTGAATATTGACTGTTGCAGAGCAAAAATGGTAGAAGTTACAGAGAAACGTTTGTTCAATATGGATTCAGTATCTCAAGAATGCAATCATTTCATTTTTGACTTTGTTGAAACCGGAAATGGTGGAAATTAATTGTTTCTTTCGACTTGAATTTTGACTGTTATAAAGCAAAAATGGTAGAAGTTACAGAGAAACGTTTGTTCAATATGGATTCAGTATCTCAAGAATGCGAACATTTCACTTTTGACTTTGTTGAAACCGGAAATGGTGGAAATTCATTGTTTCTTTCGACTTGAATTTTGACTGTTATCAAGCAAAAATGGTAGAAGTTACAGAGAAACGTTTGTTCAATATGGATTCATTATCTCAAGAATGCAATCATTTCACTTTTGACTTTGTTGAAACCGGAAATGGTGGAAATTCATTGTTTCTTTCGACTTGAATATTGACTGTTATAAAGCAAAAATGGTAGAAGTTACAGAGGAACGTTTGTTCAATATGGATTCAGTATCTCAAGAATGCAATAATTTCATTTTTGACTTTGTTGAAACCGGAAATGGTGGAAATTCATTGTTTCTTTCGCTTTGAATTTTGACTGTTATAAAGCAAAAATGGTAGAAGTTACAGAGAAACGTTTGTTCAATATGGATTCAGTATCTCAAGAATGCGAACATTTCACGTTTGACTTTGTTGAAACCGGAAACGGTGGAAATTCATTGTTTCTTTCGACTTGAATATTGACTGTTATAAAGCAAAAATGGTAGAAGTTACAGAGAAACGTTTGTTCAATATGGATTCAGTATCTCAAGAATGCAATCATTTCATTTTTGACTTTGTTGAAACCGGAAATGGTGGAAATTCCTTGTTTCTTTCGACTTGAATTTTGACTGTTATAAAGCAAAAATGGTAGAAGTTACAGAGAAACGTTTGTTCAATATGGATTCAGTATCTCAAGAATGCAATCATTTCATTTTTGACTTTGTTGAAACCGGAAATGGTGGAAATTAATTGTTTCTTTCGACTTGAATTTTGACTGTTATAAAGCAAAAATGGTAGAAGTACAGAGAAACGTTTGTTCAATATGGATTCAGTATCTCAAGAATGCGATCATTTCACTTTTGACTTTGTTGAAACCGGAAATGGTGGAAATTCCTTGTTTCTTTCGACTTGAATTTTGACTGTTGCAGAGCAAAAATGGTAGAAGTTACAGAGAAACGTTTTTTCAGTATGGATTCAGTATCTCAAGAATGCGATCATTTCATTTTTGACTTTGTTGAAACCGGAAATGGTGGAAATTCCTTGTTTCTTTCGACTTGAATTTTGACTGTTATAAAGCAAAAATGGTAGAAGTTACAGAGAAACGTTTGTTCAATATGGATTCAGTATCTCAAGAATGCGATCATTTCAATTTTGACTTTGTTGAAACCGGAAATGGTGGAAATTCCTTGTTTCTTTCGACTTGAATATTGACTGTTGCAGAGCAAAAATGGTAGAAGTTACAGAGAAACGTTTGTTCAATATGGATTCAGTATCTCAAGAATGCGATCATTTCAATTTTGACTTTGTTGAAACCGGAAATGGTGGAAATTCCTTGTTTCTTTCGACTTGAATTTTGACTGTTATAAAGCAAAAATGGTAGAAGTTACAGAGAAACGTTTGTTCAATATGGATTCAGTATCTCAAGAATGCGAACATTTCACTTTTGACTTTGTTGAAACCGGAAATGGTGGAAATTCCTTGTTTCTTTCGACTTGAATTTTGACTGTTATAAAGCAAAAATGGTAGAAGTTACAGAGAAACGTTTGTTCAATATGGATTCAGTATCTCAAGAATGCGATCATTTCATTTTTGACTTTGTTGAAACCGGAAATGGTGGAAATTCCTTGTTTCTTTCGACTTGAATTTTGACTGTTGCAGAGCAAAAATGGTAGAAGTTACAGAGAAACGTTTGTTCAATATGGATTCAGTATCTCAAGAATGCGATCATTTCATTTTTGACTTTGTTGAAAGCGGAAATGGTGGAAATTCATTGTTTCTTTCGACTTGAATTTCGACTGTTATAAAGCAAAAATGGTAGAAGTTACAGAGAAACGTTTGTTCAATATGGATTCAGTATCTCAAGAATGCGAACATTTCACTTTTGACTTTGTTGAAACCGGAAATGGTGGAAATTCCTTGTTTCTTTCGACTTGAATATTGACTGTTGCAGAGCAAAAATGGTAGAAGTTACAGAGAAACGTTTGTTCAATATGGATTCAGTATCTCAAGAATGCAATTATTTCATTTTTGACTTTGTTGAAACCGGAAATGGTGGAAATTCATTGTTTCTTTCGACTTGAATTTTGACTGTTGCAGAGCAAAAATGGTAGAAGTTACAGAGAAACGTTTGTTCAATATGGATTCAGTATCTCAAGAATGCGAACATTTCACTTTTGACTTTGTTGAAACCGGAAATGGTGGAAATTCCTTGTTTCTTTCGACTTGAATATTGACTGTTATAAAGCAAAAATGGTAGAAGTTACAGAGGAACGTTTGTTCAATATGGATTCAGTATCTCAAGAATGCGATCATTTCAATTTTGACTTTGTTGAAACCGGAAATGGTGGAAATTCCTTGTTTCTTTCGACTTGAATTTTGACTGTTATAAAGCAAAAATGGTAGAAGTTACAGAGAAACGTTTGTTCAATATGGATTCAGTATCTCAAGAATGCGAACATTTCACTTTTGACTTTGTTGAAACCGGAAATGGTGGAAATTCATTGTTTCCTTCGACTTGAATTTTGACTGTTGCAGAGCAAAAATGGTAGAAGTTACAGAGAAACGTTTGTTCAATATGGATTCAGTATCTCAAGAATGCGAACATTTCACTTTTGACTTTGTTGAAACCGGAAATGGTGGAAATTCATTGTTTCTTTCGACTTGAATTTTGACTGTTATAAAGCAAAAATGGTAGAAGTTACAGAGAAACGTTTGTTCAATATGGATTCATTATCTCAAGAATGCAATCATTTCACTTTTGACTTTGTTGAAACCGGAAATGGTGGAAATTCATTGTTTCTTTCGACTTGAATTTTGACTGTTATGAAGCAAAAATGGTAGAAGTTAGAGAGAAACGTTTGTTCAATATGGATTCAGTATCTCAAGAATGCAATCATTTCATTTTTGACTTTGTTGAAACCGGAAATGGTGGAAATTCATTGTTTCTTTCGACTTGAATTTTGACTGTTATAAAGCGAAAATGGTAGAAGTTACAGAGAAACGTTTGTTCAATATGGATTCAGTATCTCAAGAATGCAATCATTTCATTTTTGACTTTGTTGAAACCGGAAATGGTGGAAATTCCTTGTTTCTTTCGACTTGAATTTTGACTGTTATAAAGCAAAAATGGTAGAAGTTACAGAGAAACGTTTGTTCTATATGGATTCAGTATCTCAAGAATGCGAAAATTTCACTTTTGACTTTGTTGAAACCGGAAATGGTGGAAATTCATTGTTTCTTTCGACTTGAATTTTGACTGTTGCAGAGCAAAAATGGTAGAAGTTACAGAGAAACGTTTGTTCAATATGGATTCATTATCTCAAGAATGCAATCATTTCACTTTTGACTTTGTTGACACCGGAAATGGTGGAAATTCCTTGTTTCTTTCGACTTGAATTTTGACTGTTATAAAGCAAAAATGGTAGAAGTTACAGAGAAACGTTTGTTCAATATGGATTCAGTATCTCAAGAATGCGATCATTTCACTTTTGACTTTGTTGAAACCGGAAATGGTGGAAATTCATTGTTTCTTTCGACTTGAATTTTGACTGTTATAAAGCAAAAATGGTAGAAGTTACAGAGAAACGTTTGTTCAATATGGATTCAGTATCTCAAGAATGCGATCATTTCACTTTTGACTTTGTTGAAACCGGAAATGGTGGAAATTCATTGTTTCTTTCGCCTTGAATTTTGACTGTTATAAAGCAAAAATGGTAGAAGTTACAGAGAAACGTTTGTTCAATATGGATTCAGTATGTCAAGAATGCGATCATTTCACTTTTGACTTTGTTGAAACCGGAAATGGTGGAAATTCATTGTTTCTTTCGACTTGAATTTTGACTGTTGCAGAGCAAAAATGGTAGAAGTTACAGAGAAACGTTTGTTCAATATGGATTCAGTATCTCAAGAATGCGAACATTTCACTTTTGACTTTGTTGAAACCGGAAATGGTGGAAATTCATTGTTTCTTTCGACTTGAATATTGACTGTTATAAAGCAAAAATGGTAGAAGTTACAGAGAAACGTTTGTTCAATATGGATTCAGTATCTCAAGAATGCAATCATTTCATTTTTTACTTTGTTGAAACCGGAAATGGTGGAAATTCCTTGTTTCTTTCGACTTGAATTTTGACTGTTATAAAGCAAAAATGGTAGAAGTTACAGAGAAACGTTTGTTCAATATGGATTCAGTATCTTAAGAATGCGATCATTTCACTTTTGACTTTGTTGAAACCGGAAATGGTGGAAATTCATTGTTTCTTTCGACTTGAATATTGACTGTTGCAGAGCAAAAATGGTAGAAGTTACAGAGAAACGTTTGTTCAATATGGATTCAGTATCTCAAGAATGCGATCATTTCACTTTTGACTTTGTTGAAACCGGAAATGGTGGAAATTCATTGTTTCTTTCGGTTGTTTGACATGGATTCAGTATCTCAAAAACCCTTTTTTCTTTTTTTAACTTTGCTAAAACCGGAAATGGTCAAAATTCACTACTAGTTTCAATTTGAATATTCACTCCTATAGAAAAAAAATGTGGTAGTAAATATCTATATTTATCTATGTATCTATCTATCTATCTATATATATATATATATATATTTATGGAAAGTTAGTATCCCAAACGTGCTTCAATCTTGGCTCTAATTCCTCTGTTGTAACCGGAAGTAGATGAATTCTTACTATATCCTATATTCACCCTGTGTGTTTTGATTTTAAAATCTCCTTCGTATAATTATCCTATGTGTTTTGATTTAATAAAACTCATTCATGTACTTACCCTGTATTTTGATTTAATATTACTCCTTCGTATATTTACCCTGTGTGTTTTGATTGAATAAAACTCTCATATATTTACCCTGTGAGTTTTGATTTAATAATTTTTTTCATATATTTACACTGTGTGTTCTGATATAATAAAACTCCTCTATATGTTTACCCTTTGATTTAATAAAACACTTAAATATTTTTACCGTGTGTGTTTTGATATAATAAATCTCTTAAATGTATTTACCCTCTGAGTTTTGATTTAACAAAACTCTTTCATATATTTACCCTGTGTGTTTTGATTTAATGAAACTCTTTCATATGTTTACCCTGTTAGATTTGGTTTAATAAAACTCTTGAATATATTTACCCTGTGTATTTTCATTTAGTAAAACCTTCATATATTTACCCTGTGTGTTTTGATTCAATTAAACTCCTTCATATATTTAACCTGTGTGTTTTGATTTAATAAAACTCTTTCATATATTTACCCGTGTATTTTGATTTAATAAACTCTTTGATATATTTATCCCGTGTATTTTAATATAATGAAACTATTTTATATGTTTACCCTGTGTGTTTTAATTAAACTCATTCTATATTTACCCTTCGCGTTTTGTTTTAATAGAACTTCTTCGTATGTTTACCTTGTGTATTTTGATTTAATAAAATTCTTTCATATATTTATCCTGTATGTTTTGATTTAATAAAACTCTTTTGATATATTTACCCTGTGTGTTTTAATTTAATTAAACTCTTTCATATATTTAACCTGTGTATTTTGATTTAATAAAACTCTTTCATATATTTAACCTGTGTGTTTTGATTTAATAAAACTCTTTCATATATTTACTGTGGATGTTTTGATTTAATAAAACTCTTTCATATATTCACCGTGGATGTTTTGATTTAATAAAACTCTTTCTTATGTTTACCGTGTATGTTCTTATTTAGTAGAACTTCTTCATATATTAACTTGTGTGTTTTGATTTAATAAAACTCTTTCACGTATTTATCCTGTTTGTTTTGGTTTAATAAAACTCGTTCATATGTTAGCCAGTGTGTTTTGATTTAATAAAACTCCTCCCAATATTTTCCTTGTGTTTCCGTGTGGTCCTTCCGTCCAAGAGACAAGAAGAACATGTGTGTGAGCTCTTCCGGGAGACAAGAACTCTCAAGAAGTACTTAATGGGTTACCATCAATTTTGGCCAGAATGTACAGAGTCAGAATTTAGGCACCAAGTTTATTGATGAAGGGTATTTTGAAACCGGAAGTGGTAGAAATCGACGATTTCCGGTTTTAGCGTTGATCAGTATACAGGAAAGACAGCAAGCGGCTGTTTCATGAAATCGATTAAGCTTCTGAAAAATAGTTTTCTGGTATTTTTTTTATTTGCATTCGGCATTACTGGTATCTATGGCCCTAAGACCGTCACATACTGTATGAGAAATGACGTTCTTCGGCGAGCACATTATCCGGAGAAGTTGGGGAAGGAAGGAAGCGACCTGAGACCTGTATGTTAAGATACCATACCGGCATTTGCTTCGTGTGAATGAAGAAAATCCAGGGGAAAACCTCACTCAGGATGGGTAGCCTGAAAAAGCTGTTACACCTTTTAGACCCCTTGTCATCACCGGGTATCGAATCCGAGACTCCGCACATTAAAGGCGAGAATATATTTCAGCCTGATCTCTATCAAAACCAGTACTACAACCTCCGGTTTCAATATTGATCTACATAGAGAAAAAATAATGAGATAGTGACAAGTTGCTTTTTTGGAATAGATTTAGCATTCTAAGAATAGATATAATCTTATCTCTTAGGCTTTTATTCAAACCGGAAGTGGTAAAAATAATCAACCATTTCCGGTATTAACGTTCATCGGTATAGAGAAGCGGTTTTATGCAATCAATTAAGCGTCTCAGTAATATATTCTATCTTTACTCTTAATCTTTCTAGCAAAACCGGAAGTAGTAGAAATCTACTAACACTTCCGGTTTCAATATTAACTGGGAAAGATATCACAACGTACAAACCAAATTCCTTCACGTGGTGTTACTTTTACTTCTTAAGTTCCATAGTATCGTACTATGAAACTAAAACAATTTGCGCAAGAGTATGTCTGACATATACGAATAGTATGTAGTTACGCTGCTATGCTGGTTGCAAGGTTATAACATGGAAATCTTTGCTTTAGACGACTATTCTAGAATTAAGTAGTCATGACATACCCTTATCATTAAAGCTGTATTAATGTAAATGTAATGCTGTTTCATCATCCTTGGTATAGATTCGCGTACAGAGAGGATTTATTCGTACTAGAATATCTTATGGAAAACTATACAACAAAGTGAACCATCATTTCAAGCTGAAATCCGGGGTAATTTGAGTAAAAGAAAGGAACAAAGTATTAACCAACAGAGTAAAGCATTCAAATGATTTAAATAATTAGGTGAGTTTTTATTATTGCACTTTGCATGATACCACTGTCAACATAAAAAGCACTGTACGTCATTTTCCTTCGTAGAGTACTGACGCAATGTATCTCTTTCTTTGTATACACTGTACGTAAGAAGAAGTTACATAAAAAGCGTCAGTGAATAATCCTCCTAATTGAGTGTAGTTTGCCATTATTGTTACAGTATAAAGGACCTTCAGTTCTTTTAATGTTAGGATGTTGGCATTTATGTTTAAGGAAAGAACAGTCGTGCGTGGAGTGTTTAAGTAAGGAAGTACACATTTGGTTTTGTTTGGAATGCAACTAAAGAAGACCAAAGCCGTCGTTTGTAGAGAAGATTCACATAGTTAAAATTAAGTCGGAACATAGATAGAAGGATACAGATTTGAGTACAAAGTTCTCAAACCCATCAACATTTTATGTGTTTTTGACGAATACAAAAATAGTTTTGGTTCTTTGTTTGCGAGTAGATGGAGTGAGTGTGGAATTTTCATTCTTTAGTTATTATCATTCATGGATGGCCATTTGCGAAACAATTTAAAATGAAAAGATGAAGATATATATATATATATATATATATATATATATATATATATATATATATATATATATATATATATATATATATATATATATATATATATATATATATATATACAGAGTTAAAGAGAAACGGAAAAAGAAGTAGCAAGCTTTCGTTTGAGGATAGAAGAGAGAGAGAGAGAGAGAGAAAGAGAAGAGAAAACGGAGAAATGAGACAAAACTGGAAAGTTAAACTTTATAGGGACAATTTAGAAGTTTCGTACTGCGCACTTTAATTTACATGCAGTCTAATTTCAGTTGTATACAATCCGTACGTGTATGGGTTTCCGTAAAGGAAGAAGATTCATTACAGAGTTGCCAACTTTTTTGTATACTTATTATCAAGTTTCTGTTTATTCTCTTCCGTTATATATATATATAAAATTTTCTCCTATAATATTTTCTTGTTTTTGTTCTTGTAAGCAGTGGCGGCGGTTGGACGTTAAAAGTGGGAGGGCAAGGCATGATCTGAATATTTGTATATCAATCTTAGTTTATCTGGTTGTTTCTAACACTTTGTTTGACGAAAGGTTGTATAACTAATAGGATACTATCTTCTTCGGTTAAAATACCATATATCATATTTCATATTTTATTAAATAAAGTGACAAGAGCAACGGAAGTAAATACTAGCCCCAGCGAAGGTGTAAGAAGAGTTTTGATTCCTTGCTCATGAACATCTTAAAATTCTGTCTGGAAAATTGTGTGATCAGATTATTTAATAAAAAAAATTACAAAACAAGTAAATAGAAAGGCTAATATTAATTATAGTAATGAATAATGAGGCTTGTTTTGCAAAAGTTATGTTCAAACTGGAGATTAATGAACAACTTAATTTATAATTCCACACATGACATTACATATATGTTATTACTCTTACAAGGTACATTCGCGAAGTGTCCCCTCAAGATTCGTGTAAAATTGATTGAAATACAAACTTCTCCTCGCCATAATATGTATTGCACTAATTTTAGCGGCCCATACTGGTAATTTGCGTATTTATGAGCCTTCATATATCCGGAATTCAATCCTACACTAGTATAACGCTCGGACACAAAATTGCTTTTAGTTTCTTAGATGTAACTAAACATGAACGTGGGTATGTGCAAAACAAATTTGATCAAGTACTGCTTCTCTGACACATGTTACCAACCCGAGCTGCCATCTTGGATTCAATTTTCGGTTTTTCAAAAGGGAATAGGTGCAAGTGAGACATCAAATTCATGTACAATTTCTCGGAAATTCACTAATGTAGTGAGCTTCATCGTAGCTATTGCATGTTAAATGTCAGGCACTTCATGAATATTGAATCAAATAGAAAGTTGTGCAGGGTCCGCTGTGTATATGTAATGTTTTACGTGATTTATCGTTGACGAAATATTCTCTGAGCGTACATAATACAGAAACACAGACGTCAATACGGAAATGGTCTTCACCTAAATATGGTCGTATCTGAATTTACATTAAGCATTTTGACCGTTATACAATACTTTTCTGTTGTAGTATATCATGGAACTAATACAATCACTCACAAAAATGTAATAAGATTATGACACCAATGTTTGTAAGGAGTTTGTTAATACCTACAATATTTTTTCCAGTTAGAATTTGTTTTTTGATTTGTCAACATAAAAAATATATGTGTAACTGATATTACTCTGTAATATCTATTCGCGAAATGCCTGGAAGGATTTAACATGCAATACCTTGCAAACGGTACAAGCTACAGCAAAATCTTCTATATCAGTGAGTTTCCGAGAAAATTATACATGAATTTGATGTCTCACTTGCACCTATTCCCTTTTGAAAAACCGAAAGTTGAGTCCAAGATGGCAGCTCGGGTTAGTAGCATGTGTCAGAGAAGCAGTACTTGATCAAATTTGTTTTGCACATGCCCACATTCATGTCCAGTTACATCTAAAGAAACTAAAAGCAATCTCATGTCTGAGCGTTATACTAGTATATGATTGAATTCTGGATATATGAAGGTACATAAATACCAGTATGGGCCGCTAAAATTTGTACAATATACATTGTGACGAGGAGAACTTTGCATTTTAATCAATTTTACAGGAATCCCGAAGGTACACTTCGCGAATGTACCTTGTTAGAAAATGAAAGACAGTAAATACTACAAGCACATGCTACGAAATTTAAAGAAATATGCAATTGCAATATTAATTGGTTTGAATTGCAATTAAAACGCAATTCCTGTAACTTGCTTAACTCCACGAGAAGACAACCAATATGTACTCACGCAACGGAAAATATTATATGGCACCATTTTTTATGAACCACAAATATATATACAAAACTTAACATTTTCAAATGAAGCTATATACATTAATGGGTTACTTCAAAAAAGTGGGGGGGCAACTGCCCCCCTTTGCCCCCCCTAATCGCCGCCCATGCTTGTAAGTCCTGTAATTAAAAGAATAGTATTACAGTGAAGGCTCCATTTCTTAAAGAGAGAATTCATTCTGTAAAATCTCAGGCTCTACATGAGGTTACGCTTTCTATCTGGGTAACCTTTCTCTATGCTACGCCGTCTCTCTAGCGTAAACTATTACCTATATTACGTCTTCACCCTAGCGTAACCTCTCTCTATGTTATATCTTCTCTTTAGCGTAACTTCTTTCTAGGTTGTGCTATGTCATCTCTCTCTAGATTATAAATTCCCTCTTGGTTACGTTTTCCCTCTAGCGTAACCTTTCTCTAGGTTACGTATTCGCTCTAGTGTAACTTATCTCTAGATTAGACATTTACTAGTGTAAGTTCTCTCTCTAGGTTACTCATTCTCTATAGCGTAACCCCTGTCTAGATTATGCCTTATCTCTTGCGTAACCCCTCACTAGACCATGAATTCTAGCTGGCAAAATATATCTCTAGGTTAAGCTATATGTCTGGTGTAACCTCTTTCTAGACTACACCTTTTCTCTAACGCAAAGATGCAAATAAGCAATAAAATTTTAACTCGCCCAAGAAAAAAGCTATTAGCCCACATCGCACAATAGAAATCATTTACTTACTTTTCGGTATGATATCAAATACTCGCCCGCACCGATGAACCACTCGCCCCGGGCGAGTGCTTATTTGCATCCCTGCTCTAACGTAATCTTTATCAAGGTTTTGCCTTCTCCCTAAGTTATGCTTTCCCCCTATCATAACCTCTCTCTACCGTCACTTCTCTCTAGGTTACGCCTTCTCTCTATTGTAACCTTTTGGTAGGTTGTGGCTTCTCAGTGTCATAACCTCTTTCTAGGAAATAGTACTACTGTAGGAAATAGAATTATAAGAAAATGTCCCTTGATACGAATTGAAGCAGAAGTAATATTTTGCATTACGCCGGTCCTGGAGGGCTGCGAAAGGGACCAAGATCCCTACAAACATTGTTTGGCCTTCCCTAGAATATTTGGTAAATCTCTGCTTGAATATGCGACAACAAAATACGCATATCTGAAAGATTCTCCCGAGAGTTATCCAGAAATCGGCGTCGATAATCTCAGCACTTTTTATATGAGAATACCGGTAAATGTCTTCATCCTGACATTCTGACTGACAAAAGAAGTCTGGAGAATGAATTGTGACGTAATCATATAAATCACTCTTGCCCATGGCACAAGAGATCGGGGTTTTATTTTTACGAGAGGCTTATGCCAGGGCCGGCCGTAGGAGGTGCAGAGCCCAATTGGGAGCAATTTTAGGTTCCCAAGATTCCTAACCAATTAGTACCAAGGATTATATACACACCCTCCTAAAAATACTTCCATGTCAGACCAAAGTAATCCATGGAAAAAATTAGGTTAATTGAATAATATTAAATGGAGACCCAAGTACCATCACATTTACAATGCATTTACTATTTAGAATATGAGGCAAAGGTGGGTTGTAAATTTGGAAAGATAATAATTGTGATCTAATATACGTATACTATGAACATAACAACCATTAAATGATACAGAGATAAGTTGGAAATAAGGTCAGATGTTGGTTCAAAGTGCAATGCTACAAGTGGTGTCTCGTGACATAACATTTTGGAATTTCACAGCCGTTAGGAAATTCTAATTCTAGAATATTTTCATTATTCTAAATAAGCAAAACAATTAAATCAATTATATATATATATATATATATATATATATATATATATATATATATAGTAAGAAGTACTCATTTATAAACAAATGTTTCATTTCGTTTGAATAAATTTACCAAAGAAAGTTCTGACACTTTTTGTGGAGGTCTGTTTCATTGATTGGCCCTCACACCGTGAGTTGAATGTAAATGGAGATAAGGCGAAGGTCAGTTATTGGTGTGGTGAGGGTATATCCAACATACGACCTGTTTGTAACAGTTCAGTTACACCATGAACGTGTGTAAGGACAGAGTGAACATGGGACCTCCACAAAGCGTCTTAAGGGCGTGTATGCTGTACGAGTTCAAACTAGAGTCAAACGCAGCTGCAAGGGGCTGAAGATATGCCAGGCCTTTGGTGAGGGTGTCGTGACAACGAAGACAGTGCAGCAGGGGTTTAACAAGTTTAAGGACATGACGAAACACTCGAAGAAGCACCATGTGCAGGAAAAGCAACACATGTACAAACTGAAAATCTTCAGACAGCAATTGAGGCGAACAGTGGCCAGACATGTTAGGAACTGGGACTATAATTCAGTGTGAGTGGAGAAATCATTCGGCAGCAATTCCATCAACTTGAGAAGCACTACAAGTTGGGCCGATGGGTCCCACATGATTTGACTTCGGGCCAGAGAGTAACGCGAGGAGACACTTGTATTTCTTCGTTGTCTCGTCTGAGGAAGGAGTCATTTCTGAACAGGGTATATACATGTGATGAGAAGTAGGTTCTGTACGAAGCACCAAGGCGTCGTCGCCATAGGCTAGCACCCTATGATCCTGTTCCAAAACATTCGAAACCACCAGTGTACCAGAAGAGGTTCTCCTTGTGTTGTTTTGCACTGCTCGCAGCATCGTGCATTGGGAACTGCTACCAGCTGATCAGAGTATCAAAGATACTATGTACTGTCAGCAGTTGAGCCGTGTTCAAGAAAAGCTCGAAACTCTGGAATTAGCACTTCTGAAAAGGAAAGAAGTTCTCATGTTATAGTAGAACGCTTAGCCACAAGTGGCTAGGATGATCCGGGACACCATTCTACGCCTTGGATGGAAAACACTATTGCATCCGCCATACTCCTTGGACATTTCACCGTCCGATTATCACCTGTTCCATTCCTTGAACGATCACTTTAGAGGACGCCAGTTCAAATCCCTAGTAGAGGTGCAAAATGCATTGGTACCTTCTTCGCTTCACGGTCCACCAAGTTCTACCGGGGTGGAATCCATAGCCTTTCAGAATATTGGCAGAAGGTCGTCGATGCTGATAGGGACTAATTTTGATCTTCCAGGTACGTCTTACTAGGGAAGTACAGAAAGTGGTACTCGGAGATCTGCATGTGTTATATACGTTGGAAAGGTTACACCGAGTATATCTCGCATGTGAAATATCTCGCTTGAATGGGGCCTGTAGGGGGCGTGGCGACCATTTAAAGATCAGAACAAGGCATGCTCTGAAATACCAGAAAACGTGGACAAAATAAAAAGTTATGATGGGATTGTTTTGAAACGCGGTGTATATATAGGTTTAAAAGGTAGCTGAGTA
The DNA here is from genome assembly GCF_964235325.1 of Thermobia domestica. Classification (NCBI taxonomy): domain Eukaryota; kingdom Metazoa; phylum Arthropoda; class Insecta; order Zygentoma; family Lepismatidae; genus Thermobia; species Thermobia domestica. The sequence continues at coordinate 29,201,044 of NC_137471.1, forward strand.
CGAATCTGACATCAAACGTTTACAAATTAAAATGGCGGATCCAACATGGCGGACACAAATTACAAAGAAACATGCTATGGGCCTGAAATTAGGTATATAGAGGTATTCGACGTCGCTATGTATGAATCGGATACCAAAAGTGTAAAATTCAAAATGGCGGACAAAATGCAAAACACTACTGAAAGCCAGTAGGTAGAGCTTTCCGTGTTCGCTGAATACGAATTCAATATGAGAAAATGCAACATGACGGATAAAATGTGGGGCACGTAAAATGCAAAAAAAAAAAAAAAAAAAAAACTGTACATAACGGGCATATGGTATTCTTACACATGTAGAAAAATACCTATACTACATAAGGGGGCAAATAGAGGCAGGTGATGTTTTACGATAAACAGGGAACGTGCTTTACTATACAATCGTGCCAAAATTGAGGCACAGAATGCAGGGCAGGTTTTGTAGCGCACATAAAAGGTTTATGATACGAACAGATTGCAATCTTAGACAATAATTATTTTACTACCAACTTTCTATCCTGCCCCCAAACAGATACGCGGGGATCGGCATGTGTTACATGTCGCTGAAAAGCTGCATCGACTACACTTTACATCTGCAACATCACGCTTGAATGGCGTCTGTAGAATATGTTGCTATTATTTGTGGATACCATCTGAAGACCCGAACAATGACAGTGACGTGTGCGCGTTTAAAACATCGTTATGGTTTCATAACTGTCCTTTCGGTTTCACAATATGTCGTGTAAATTATGAGCAATATGTATAACAAATGTCCAGTCTCCGTAGTTGGGATGGTACTGACACCGAGAGAGTTTCGATCTTGTTTCGGTCTCGTCTCTAATGTGCTTTTCTAAATCGAGACGAGATCAAGACGGAGAACAGGCTCGTCTTGATTCACATACGTGCATTATGTACTTTTTGCACTTTTTGTCCACCATATTGGATGCATCATATTGCATTTTGCACTTTTAACATTGAATTCGTATACTGCAACCACGAAAACCTCTACCTACCTGCTTTCAGTTCCTGCAGTGTTTTGCATTTTATCCGCTATATTGGATCCGCCATTTTGAATTTAACATTTTGGTATCCGATTCATATGTAGAAACGTCGAACGTCTCTATATATCCAATTTCAGATCCATAGCTTGTTTTTTTTTTTTTGTTGTTTTTTTGTAATTTGTGTCGGCCATGTTGGATCCACCATTTTGATTTATAAGTATTTGATGTCAGATTCGTAATCAGTTACCTTTAAACCTATGTATACCACGTCTCAAAACAATTCCATCAAAGCTTCTTATTTTGTCCACGTTTTTTGGTGTTTCCGAGCATGGTTTGCTCTGATCTGCAATTGGTCGCCACACATCCCTGTAGGTCGCCACGTCCCATTCAAGCGAGATATTTCACATGTGAGATATACTTGGTGTGACCTTTCCAACGATATATAACACATGCAGATGCTCGCGTACCACTTCATGTACTTCCCTAGTTAGATGACATATCGATGTTGAAAGATGGTGGGTAAGAAAGCGACAGAACTTTTTTGGTTACCTTTATGCATAATATCGTTTCTGCTGTTCTGGGCAATCAACTTGACAATAACTCTTCTGAAGTTTATTTTCTCCATTTTTTTTCTCTGTTGATACTATAGCTAATGCACTGAGGCAATTTTTGAGTTATAGCACTCCTTTAAATGACTTTATATTCTTTAATATTGTAAAACAGCTTTCAGTTTGTGAAATCGACGTCGGATTTAATACCTGAAAGAGTTGCTTATACATGGTAAAGATTTAGGTACTGTCAGTTGGCAACTCCTCACAAGTTTAATTTAGTAATTTTTATTCGTTTCTGAGTTGTTGTTTTTTTTAAATGTACTTTTCAACAGCATTTTAAAAAGCAGTCAAATTGAATGTAATAGAAGTTCGGTCACTGTTCCTGGCGACGCAATCAACTGAGTTTGTGTCCATATCCACAGGGGGTCGATTTACGTTCTAAATGTTTACGTTATTTCCAATTTAAACATGTGGTTGTAGTGTGTTGTCTCTCTCCTTCTCTCCGAGAGTATGTGAGTGACATTATTCAGTGTAAGTACGAAGTTCCGAATGCAACTTGCGGTAAACCTTAATTCCGTTGCAGACTAGTTGGGGGATAGAGTTTGTTAAACTGTTGTTTCTCAACCCTCTTTGAATTAGTGCCACATAATGACCAGTTTTCCCCCCGTACTTCGCTGTGTACAGATTTTTTTTTTTTTTTGAGAATCTTGTAAACCAAACTGTTTGGCAAATATTTTCTTCTAGTTCTCCTCACTCTAGTGGCTAGCGTATTAATGGTATTGCACACAACACAAGACGAGACGAGAAATGAGTTTTTTTCTGGTCTCGTCTCATATATTTTAGAGTAATTCTGTCTTATTTCTCGAAGAATTTCGGCACGGTGGGTAATTGGTAGATCGCTTACCTCTGGTGCGTCGCGTGTCTGGTTTGATCCCCAATCAAGTAAGTTTGTGTATTTACTATGTAGAGTCATGTCCAAAATAAATGTCGCATATCTATAACTGTCTTCTTGTAAGAATATAGTTTGGTAACAATTCTGCGGGGCACTTTTAATACTGATACTATGTGTATAATCGGGAAATGTATATTTGTGGTAAATTTCAAAGGAGAAGAATTATAAATACGAAAATTAGAATGAATAAAACAAAATGTTGCTAAATGGACAACAAAGTTTTATTGTTCTTATTTACTGCTCTTTTGACATGAAATTTGCCACATACATGTCTTTGCCGATTATACAGATACTAACATTATAAGAAATACCGGGCGAATTCGTTATCAAATTATATTCTTACAACAACTAATTGATAGACATGCGACAATAATTTTGGACATGAGTGTACATCGTGCCCGTGAGTTTTCTCGGGTACATCCTTTTCCTCACACGCTTTCATTCCACCAATTCTTCCATCACCCTTCACTTCCTTTAGCCATTGTCTCCCTTAGCATGAAGGGCATAAAACGTGAGACGTTAAACTCAAAGATTTCATTTCATTTTATTTAGAAGAATTCTTTGTTTTAACAAAAGAGACACTGACCAAAGCTTAAAACTTTACTTTATTTTAAATTATAATTTGTAAAGCCATGAATAGTCTTACTAAAGAACTCTTTGTCGTTTTAATTCTTCAAAGAAGCGTATTCCATCTTGTGTTGTTTCGTAACTTTATGTACAAAATTTATGCCCTGATCCTTTATCTTATTTTCATCTATTAAGAGTCCTCATCACGGCGAAATTAAAATACCGTTAATTTTACAGTAATTATGTGATATCTTCAAATAGATTAAAGATAATGTTAAAGTGGAACAAGAGCGTTCTAGACAATATTATTTTACATAAGATGCCGTTATCACGACTTGCTTATCTGCTTTCGATATCCAGCCATTTAGAAAATCGATATTTATTTTCGCGTTTCTAAATGACTGCAAACGGAAAAAGCTACGAGGTGATTCGTGATAACGGTACCTCATGCAAAATAATATTGTCTAGGGCGCTCTTGTTCCACATTTCGATTATCTTTTTATCTATTTGAAGATATCACATAATTACTGTACAATTAGCGATATTTTTATTTCGCAGTCATTAGGTCTCTTAAGTTATCAGAATCTTTCCGCGTCACGAGAGGTCCAGGAAGGATTGGATGTAACAACATTTAAACCATATTTATTATTGTAGTATATTATGCATATTATGCAGATGATATGGCTCTTGTTGCGGAATCTGAAGAGAAAATCAGTAAGGTGTTAGAAAACTTGAGGAAGGGCTGTGGGAGAATATGGGATGAAAATAAATGTTAGAAAGGCAAAAGTCATTATGATTGAAATGAAGGGGTCGGTGTCAAGTGTAGAAGTAGGAAAGGAGGAAATAGAATAGGTGACGATATGCAGTGTGAAGGTGAAACAAATGCAAGGATAATAATGGTGAAGGAAGCCTTTAGGAGGAAGAAAATACTATTTTGTGAGACCTTAAATAAAGAGTTGATAAAAAATACTTACAAAATGCTTCGTTTGAGGTATTGTGCTGTATAGGTCAGAAACGTGAACATTACGTAAAAAAAAAATGATGAAAAATGACTGAAAGCTTTCAAAATGTGGATGTGGAGAAGAATGCAGAATATGAGCTAGGTTGAGCGGAAAGCGAATGAGAGAATATTAGAATGGTTGGGGAGACAAGAACTATTTTAGACATTATTAAGAAGAGGAATAGAAACTGGTTGGGACATTGGATAAGAACTAAATGTATCATGAGGGACATTTTAGGGAGTATGGCTGCAGGAAAGAGAGGGAGAGGGCGAAGAAGACTACAATTAATGGACGATATCAAAACAGAAAAATCGTACGTGAAGAGGAAGAGATTAGCGGAAGACCGTGGAGCATGGAAGCTTCTCATTTGCAGCAAGTGACCTGTCAATAATGGCAAAGTACCTATGATGATGATTATGCAATAACTTTCATATTTTTAAACGTTGGCAAATGCTCTGAGGCATGGAAGCTTCTCAGTTGCAGCAAGTGACCTGTCAATAATGGCAAAATACCTATGATGATGATTATGTAGTAACTTGCATATTTTTAAACGTTGGCAAATGCTCTGGAGCATGGAAGCTTATCAGTTGCAGCAAGTGACCTGCCAATAATGGCAAAATACCTATGATGATGATTATGTAATAACTTGCATATTTTTAAACGTTGTCAAATGCTCTTCGTTGTGTTCGTACAATTATTTTGTGAATTTATAGTTTCTATACCATGAATCATGTTACACTAATTCGGTGTTTCAGATCTTAAGACGTGGGTGAACTAATGGTGCTCACTAGACACGTGAATTCTCTTATCTCGTCTCATTTTGGAGATGCTAACAGAGACGGGACAAGTAATTTCTTGTCTCGTATTCAACACTACGCAAGTAGGGGCCTACATAAAATGTACGACGTCCACGGTACGATTCTCGGTCGTAGACTGTCGAACACACACAGCAGAGATTCCATTTCTTGTTCAAGCTAAAGGTTTTGTCCTGTATTGACTCATTGGTGAAGAATAACATAAATATAAACAAATTAACCAATCAAGCCTCTCTCTTGAGTGACTCTAATAAATAACCAATTAAAAGCACTACAAATACTTCCATGTTTTTTTTTATCTTTTAATTCTGTAATGAAAGGAAACCCCAAGTTGTATTATAAAACGGAAAGTGAACACAGAATAAAGTAGAAAATACATAATAAAGAAGCGAACCATCGCTGAAGTATCGATTCCCGGATCTGAACCTCATCCTCTTCCTGATTCTACATTTATGCTATTCCTATCCCACTCAAGTACAATCTCTCCTCCCCAAAATCCCCACCAACTTTCCCATCGGGAATACTCTTCCGTAACAAGTGCGTAATCCTCCAAATATACTGGAGGGATCCACTTGGGAAGGCCAAACCAGCAAGAAGCCGCTTGTCTTAGCGCTCTATAACAGCGCATACTAAGCCAGCGAACACTGTTGCCAACTCTTTGCTTCCATATTCCCTCCCCCTTTCTATTCTTGTTTGCTTTAGAATATTTAATGTCCTGTGCAAGAAATGATTTATTGACCAGCAGTTCACCAGGAAAATTAGGATGAAGTTTTTCTTTTCTTTTCTTTTCTTTTATGGGCATATTGTTAAAGCTTCGTTACACGCCTTATTTGCACAGATCGGCTTTAGGAAGTTATATTTTTTTTTCCGCTAACCATGATCAAATCAGATCGAAGGCTATATTAGTAAAGTCGATAGGAGTTCATGGCAGTAGCAAATGGTTATGGGTAAGCCAGGATTACGTTACAAATACCCAAAGTCACAAGAATAAAGAAGAAACAACTGGATAACTGGATGAAAATAAAAATAAAAGACATTTTAATCGGGTCGGGATCGCAGCTTTCTCTTGTAAATTGCAATGATTTTTGTTTTGCTATTAAATTGCAATTGTCACACTAATTGCCACAATACAATAAGTGATACCCAGTGCCGGATTTACGTATAGGCTAATAGCTTAGCGCCCCATTCGCTTGGGGGCCCAAAATATTAAAGAAAAAACTGGTCGTAACATAACTTCCAAATAACAAGAAAAAGCAAATAAAATAAAACGCACATGCAACAATGGTGTTTTGTATTGTTATGTACTAGGCTTTTATGAAACAAGTAATAGGGCTCTATTTCTCAGCCCCACTTGTAATGAAGCCCCTGTTATCCAACCCCGCTTATAATGGAGCCCCCGTTTCCCAGCCCTGTTTGTAATGGTCCCTTGTTTCCATTTAGACATCCATTATGTTTATCAATATGCATATAGCATATGTTCAAACCTAAAAAACAGTGACATTGTGTCGCTGAAAAAGAAAGCTTAACGCGTAGGGAATCCCTTTCAATAGCTTAGGACCTCATCAAAACTAAATATGGCACTGCGATGATACCTGATCTTATAGATGGCTAAGACACCAATTTACCAGAGCGTAAAAGTCAATACTTCGGTTTGAAAGTACTTCTCACTCTAATTATGTGATGATAACATTCATATCTAGTTACCACAGCGTAATTGAAGATAACTCATGGGGTCGCGGTGACTCAGTGGTAGAGCGTTCAACAATTATCAACAATTTAATTCTTATTAGAAAAATTTGCGCAATATCGTTGCACCAGTTTTATCACAAGTGTGAACTTTTTAATCAGTGTTGGAAGGAGGGTGTAAATCGTGGGTGGGAGTAGCTGACGGTGGTGATGGTTCAGAGTAAGTCATGATGGGTGTAGTGGGTCAGTGGATCACAGTGAGTGGCGAGTCAGAGTGAGATATAGTGGAAGGTAGGTCCACTAGTTTGTGGATCATGGGTCGTTTTCATTGATCCACGGAGCCTCTGCGATGTATTCTTAACTTTTCACATATCTTGCAAGACTACTGTGGTAAATGAACATTCTACATTCTGAACATTAAATAACAAACTTTTTGCGCATCCTTTGTTGAATCGATTCATCATTTTCCAAAGAACTTCCCGTCCGCTCATTGTTACACGCAACAATCAGCTGATGCACATTTATTTATGGAAACTAGAGCATTACAATTCGTAGCGTTGATAAACGACGACTACATCCTCTACTTCCAGCTGCCTTGGGACATTAGATGTGATTGTGGTGCAATATGCTACGAGTGAGTGGAAGAACAGTGCAAGTCCATGTACATATTAACCGATCGTAGGGAAAAACCTGCGTCTGTTTCCCTTGGCTTCAGTCTCAGCATACTGTTTCATGCATTCAACACCGAAATTTGGCCGCGGTGGGTCAATGGTAGAACGTTCACCTCTGTTGTATGGAGTCCATGGTTCGATCCCAGCTCGCATCAAGTGGACTTTGTGATGAACAAACATTGTGTGCGTAGGTTTTCTGAGCTCTCCCATTTCCCTACACTTTCTTCACTCCACCATTTTTATTCATTTCTCATCATCACCGTTTCCTTTAGCCTAGCCGGCATAACTGTGGGACGTAAAACTTAGATATTTCATTTTCGACAGCTAAATTGCCCTTTATAAAAAGCGGAATTGATCGATTTTGGGTTAGTGCTACTTTTCCACTCACCCATTCGAGCTTGACTGCTGGCAAAAGACGTAAACATAAATAAATTGGCGGGTGGGTGTGTAAAGTGCGTGAAGTCAAAAGTTAGTGTTTTAGAGAAGTCGCGTTTGAAAGTTCAGATATAAGTCCAAAAATCCGGTTTTGGGTTTCAGACATAAATCCGAAAAAAACAGTCTTATTAACATGAAGAGCTACAACAGCTAATCATTTCCCCAAAACCGGATTTTGGATTTATATCTGAACTTTTATCTAAAACACGAATTTTTGACTTTACGCACTTACACCTAGGTCGGTAGCCAGCCCAAAAATGTAGGGGGGCCCGGCTGAATAAAGGGGGCCCGATCCAACCATATTATAGTTCATCACCACATTATAGTTCATTTGCAAGCCTACCGTGAAAATTTTAGGAGGGGTCTAGCAAAAATTTAGGGGTGTGCCCCCCTAGACCCCCTGGATACGGGCCTACTTACACTCACCTGCCAATTAATTAAATTCTACATGTCTTTCTACTGTATATAGCCTCCCTGCTAATAAAGGACAAAAATGAAAAATAATCAATTAAACAGCACATCTCATTCTATAATAGCTTCACTGTTGACAAAAGGACATCAATACAAACAGGGATGCACACGAAACAAGATTTAAGGTTGTCTCGTCTCGAAAATGTGCTGTAAAAGTGATGTCTCGACGCGAAAAGTTTATACTTTCCTATTTGAAGAGCTGTGTCTCGTCTCGAATTTTGTCAGAAAATTTCTATCTCGTCTCGTGCGCACTAGGGTGGAGTGAAATACTGGTCAAAAAAATTTTTTTTGGAATTAATTTTTCTAATAGGGCGGAAAAGTTGACTTACCATTAGAGTACTGTATGACAAAAATATAAGTCTCGTTAATTAATTCCTTTGGGTGTCACACGGGACTTGAAATTTGGCTGAAATCCAACATTTTTATCCGTATTGATAAAAGGGACAAAATTATTTTTTCTGTATTATTTTTTCTAATAGAGAGAAAAAGTTGCCTTACCATTAGAGTACTGTGCCACAGAAATATTAGTCTCCTGAGTCATTTCCTTTGGGTGCTATACGGACTTGAAATTTGGCTGAAATATGTGTTTTTAACAGTATTGTGATATGAGGTATTTTTTTTCTGTTCGGAAAAGTTGTTATACAACAACATTGTATCACAGAAACCTCACTCCTCTGAGTCAGTTCCTTTCAGTGTTATAGATATAAAGGGCTCGAAAAGTTAGTTGTAACGTACTTATATTTTTTACATTATACTTGAATGGAAAAATGAAAATAAGTATCTTGCATATATGCTATATTCGAATACAACATCTTTATAATTATTACAAATATTACAAAAGTTTAATAACATCAACTTTTTTGTTTCTTATCTTAGTTTGAAAATCAGTTGGAAAATCTTTATAAACGTATGTGAACAAACATAAAAAAACAACACTACCTTGTACGTAAAATTGGACTAGATTTATGTATAGTCTGTATTATCCCACGTATATACTCGACTACAGGCATCATTGATAAATACTGTATATTAATAATATTAGAGAAGTTAGTGAGGCGATTTTTCATTCTTGTCTGTTTGAATATAAGCTAAGAAAGCTTTATAATATGATATGTGAAAAAAAGATGACAAAAATGCACCACTCAGTACAAACATAAGATTTATGTTTTTGTGTGTAGTGTATGTTACAATAGACATCTTCACACAATTTTTAGATGAATTGCAAATATAAGAAAAGTCATGTAATGACATGAACATTTCTGATCTGAGTTTGAAAATAACCTAGGAAATCTTAATATACAAATAATATGTGAAAACATGACAAAATACATTACTTTCTATTCTTGAAAACGAGCTAGGAAAACTTCATATCAAAATAATATGTGGAGATACATGTCAACATACATTACACTGTAGAAAACTCTGACTTTGTGTTGAAGACAGGCGTACGTCTTCAGGACTCGAGTCTTGCCCTTATGTATCCATCTTGTGCACTAACACCACAAACACAAGACGATGCTTCTGTCACCAATTTTACACATCGTTCTACAGCTTGGCTAAGGCATGAAATATTCGGAATTTCTATATTTGTGGTATCACCTTGAATGACTATGAATATTTGCAGCAGTGAGATCCATAATAAGTGTGTGTGTGTGTGGGGGGGTCAAGTTATAGCCAATTCTGTCCAGTTTATGAGTTCTGTGTAGTTTTCAGCTTCAAAATTGAATAATGGAATGTCGTAATTTCTGATTCCAGGCATTTGCGAAGTTCTTGCCTTAAGGAATCGTCCAAACCTCAGTTTTCTGATGTGTTTCTTCTCATCTGTCATCATAGAGAGGAGAATGTTTTCAGGATGTCCAAAGTATCAATTTCTTTGAAGTACAGGATCAATGACAGCCTTGTACTTTTCACGAAGGAAACGCAATAACTGAATTATTTTGAAGAAATGTCTTGATCCATCTCTGCCAAAACGTTTCTGTTTTATGCTGAACCAGACTGGCGCATACACTTTAACAACATACTGAGAGAGCACTTTTAATTCTTCTAAAGGGCTTGGTGTAGCTACATACAATCGAATAATTCTGTTTGCTGTAGAAACCCACTTGACGTGCGAAATGTTTCCTGAATAGCATTTTGTCAAAGAATCAGGAAAATGTCCATTTGAAACAGCCCTACAAATCTCATACAAATATTTCTGATCCGCACTGAGATCATTATAATTCTCGAAAGCTGAAAGACGGCCCTCAATTACATCTTATTCCACAACTGGTTGGTTTTCACAATTTAATAATGATCTTCCAATCTGTCCAGAAAATGCATGAGGACCTGTTGTCTTACCATCAATTGGTTCTAGCAAATGTCTTAAAGGGAGCTCATTTACGTGCAGCAGGCAAACCAACCACTGCAAAAGTCTCTGAACAGACTCTTCTAAACGTCGTATTATTCCACCCTTTCTTCCAGTATTTGTAGCAGTCCTTGTATTTGCAGCACGAAAATTTGAAGTATATTCACTCTACGTATTGTACAATGCTTTGACAGAATAAAAACACATACTCTCCATTTAAATTCTTTTTAGTTCAAGTTTCTAAGACAATTATTTGGCAGGATGTCAACCATTCCTCTAGTATCCTTGCTCGCCACCTAAAAGTTGGAAAATTTTGCGGAAGAAAAGGATTAACCATGCTGGTGGCACCCAAAGATAATAGATTTCAACAAAAATAAATATTGATTTTTAAAATACTTACTAAGGAGCAATAATCCCGCACTATTAGAATACCGATGTGCAAACTTCAATTTTTCACTCCACCCTAGTGCGCACCCCTAAATACAAAGTAACAAATTAAACTGTCCATCTCGTTCTATACAGCCTCTCTGCTGACAAAGGATATAAATACAAATAACATTTCTATTCTAATGGTCGCTTGCGATTTGGAATAATAATAATAATAATAATAATAATAATAATAATAATAATAATAATAATAATAATAATAATAATAATAATAATAATAATAATAATAATAATAATCGTGGCTTGGAGTTAACTTCCCTTTTGAGCACCAAGTCTATAGGAAATGTGGACCGACAGTTTAAGTGGAATTCGGAATTCGAACTAGCTTTGTGCGTTCATATTTGAATGCTCTCCCGCGGGTATCGAACCCAGGAACCCATGCAGTAAAGATGCATACACTATCCATTAGGCTAGTGGGTAGAGCTGTAATAATAATAATAGTAATAAATCAGAAGATTTTGTAGTCAATTTTAACATTTCATTTGGGCTGATGTCTAACTGCACTTTGCCGAAGTTAAAACAAAAAAGTGAGAATGGGAGGAAGGGGGGGGGGAATCAATGACTGGCACATCTGAAATCAATCTAGTAGTGAATGCAAATGACAAGCCAATGTGTCACGATTATCTGATAGAACAAGGAAAAAAAGGAATGACAGAAATATTACAATAATTTGTACTCAGCTTTGCGAGAGTTCAAATGATGCCAGCTGCAGTGATTTATATTATTTTTAACGTTTTAAAATTATTATCTTTTTTTTATTTCGTTAAAAAGTTCTTTTCAGCTGACGTTACTTAAATAAATTTAGGAATGGTCTCTATATATAAACGAATGCGTTTTGTATAATGTAAAACTACGGTAGGCTCCAAAACTATGTGAAATGAATACTAGAAACGAAAGTAGTATATCTATAACTTCCGGTTGTAATGGAGAGATATAGTCAAAGATGAAATTTTTTCTTGGAAACCTAAAACCACAATTTCTCATTCTCTCTTACTGTCTTTGCTGTATGAAGATATTCTCTTACTGTCTTTGCTGTATGAAGATATTCTCTTGTCTTTGCTGTATGATGATATTCCCCTCTCCTTCTTGTATAAAGATATTCTCTTACCGTCTTTGCTGTATGAAGACACCCTCTTGTCGTCTTTGCTGTATGAAGATACTCTCTTGTCGTCTTGCTGTATGAAGATATTCTCTTGCCGTCTTTGCTGAATGAAGATATTCTCTTACTGTCTTTGCTGTATGAAGATATTCTCTTGTCTTTGCTGTATGATGATATTCCCCTCTCCTTCCTGTATAAAGATATTCTCTTACCGTCTTTGCTGTATGAAGACACTCTCTTGTCGTCTTTGCTGTATGAAGATATTCTCTTGCCGTCTTTGCTGAATGAAGATACTCTCTTACTCTCTTTGTTGTATGAAGATATTCTCTTGTCTTTGCTGTATGAAGATATTCCCCTCTCCTTGCTGTATAAAGATATTATCTTACCGTCTTTGCTGTATGAAGACACTCTCTTGTCGTCTTTGCTGAATGAAGATACTTTCTTGTCGTCTTTGCTGAACGAAAATACTCTCTTACCGTCTTTGGTGTATGAAGATACTCTCTTGTCGTCTTTGCTGTATGAAAATATTCTCTTGCTGTCTTTGCTGATTGAAGATACTCTCTTGTCGTCTTTGCTGTATGAGGTACCCTCTTACCGTCTTTGGTGAGTGAAGATACTCACTTACCGTTTTTTCTGTTTGAATATATTCTCTTACTGTCTTTGCTGTATGAAGATACTCTTCCATAATTGCTTCATCATCATTATAGGTATTCTGCCATTAATTGACAGGTCGCTTGTCGCAGCTGAGAAGTTTCCATGCTCCACCGTCTTCCACTAACCTCTTCGTCTTCACATACGTTTCTTTCTGTTTAAATATCATCCATTAATTGTAGTCTCCTTCGCCCCCTTCCTCCCTTTCCTGCTGCTATACCTTCTAGCACGGCCCTCATGATACAGTTCCTTCTTAGCTAATGTCTCTCCCTCTTCTTAATAATATCCAAAATTGTTCTTTTCTCCTCCACCATTTCTAATACCCACTCATTCATCTTCCGTTCGACCCAATTAATGCTCCTCATTCTTCTCCACACCCACATTTTGAAAGCGTCCAGTCGTTTCTCACCATTTTTGCGTAATGTCCATGTTTCTGACCCATACAGTACAATACTCCACATCAGGGGCGGATCCAGGATATGATCAAGGGAGGGGCTAAACCATATTTTTCCGTTTTATCCAGTGTAAAACAGTATCGAAGCCCATTTTATCCAGTGTATACCTGAGCGTCAAGGGAGGGCTATAGCCCCTATAGCCTCCCCCCGTTGGATCCGCCATGCTCCACATGAAGCATTTTATGAGTCTTTCTCTCAACTATTTATTTAAGATCCCACAAAATAGTGTTTCCTTCCTCCTAAAGGCTTCTTTCGCCATTGCTATCCTTGCTTTTATTTCACTTTCACACTTCGTATCATCACTAATAATACTACCCAGATATCGAAAACTAGACACGTGTTCTATTTTCTCCCCTCCTACTTCTGTGTTTGACATCGACCGCTTCTATCCAATCACCATGACTTTGGACTTTCTCATGCAGTTCTTAATTATTTAACTGTGTCCAGTGTGAACATAGCGGTATATGTCATGCCGTGTCGGCTTTTGAGGGAAGTCACGTCGATGAAGATTAGTGTTACATACGAGACGAGATGTGAAATAAAGTTTTTTGTCTCGTCTCGGAAATTTTATACGTCTCATCTTAATTATTAAAGGATTTCGAAAATCTTTTCTCGATTTTCAAAAATCTTTTCTCGTCGAGGATGGTTACAGTTCTCATCTTATCTTGAATTTAAAAGTGTACTTCTAGTTAAGGTCTCGGACCAAAAATTTCTCATGTCATTGGAAACAGAACAATTGTTATATTTCGCTGGTATTTCTTTTGTTAGTGGCAACATTGGCGGAGTCAATTCTTCTAATAGCATCAGCGGAAGAAAAAGCAAGAAAAACATATTTTGAGCAAACACTATTGTAATTCAGATTTGGTTTCAATAGAGACATTGGCAACCATGAATATTATCGACTTCGTGGAAAAAAACAGTGGCCTGATCGGCTAATGATTCAACCCATGAAACGTGATCTTTTGTCAAAATATTACGTAATGCATATTAAACGACTACTTTCTCTACTGTGTGACTTGCATGCAGTTCATCGCAAGATTTTTTTAAAAGAAGTAGCTAAAGGGAGGTTCTGTATTCATCGCAAGAGACCGAAATAACCGAATTACCACGAAATATATATATAACCAAAAAAAAAAATGAAACAAAAAGTACCTTGAGCAAGTAGTTACGAGCAAGAGAAAAATCGTGTTTGGAGATAGCTTGAACTTTATGACAGATATTAACAATAATTTGTGTGTGTGTGTGTCTTTATACCAGAATACTTTCATTTTCTAACGAATGGCTTTGTTAAAAAGATTGTGTTGTTTGTTAATTTCACATGAACCCGTAATAGGGCCCACTCACGGTCCACGGTTTGCGCAAACATCATGTTTGTGCAAACATCGTGTTTGCGCAAACACTCGACCACACACGATACAACTGTTTGCACAAACTTCAGTTCAATTTTGAGTTTAATCACGTAAGCATGTCCACTGAAGCAGCTTGTTTAGCGATAATAATTGCTTGTGCTTTGGAAGCGGAAATATCCGCGAAACCAAAAAGAAAGAAGAGGGTGTGGATGAAAGAGTGGTTGATTATGACACATACATTGGCAACATTATTCAAAATATAGATGTAGGCCTGCTATTCCAGCAAACTCAAGAATTTTGACTGTGCATCCTAGAAGTCTATATAGCAACTAAATTACTTACATGTTAACTTTTCCAGTGAAAATGCTAAACACTTGTCTTCAACACTACTTTCACTATCATCTATGTCAGTTAATATTTCGTCTTTGTCTGAATCTGACTCTTGTAAATTTATTTTTATGGGTTCCAAAAACTGTAAGCACAAAAAATAATTTTTCGAGCTTGACTTCGTAGCACTTGAAAGAAAAAGAAAAAAAGGAAGACAGAAAATAAAACTTCTGCTGTACTCGGTATGCTTAAAGACATTGTCAACTATAATTTTGGAGAATAAACGAACTACCACGAAAGAAAGCAACGAGACACTGATGAATTCTACACTAGCCCCTTTCTTTCCTTCTCCGTTTTCATAACAAGTAGCACCCTTGTTCTTCGTGTAGGTGCCATGAAAGTAATCCATCTGATTCCTAAGCAACTCGATATGCTCGAGTTTGTTTTGGGTTACGATAATTTATGACACCATTCAGACGCCTGATGCTTTTGATTCCCTTATAGAGGAGAAAAAAGGGTGTTAAAAGTCGCACATAAGGCAGTGGAACGTGAAAGAAAAAAAGAAACAGAAAACATACTGCGTTCCTTCTGTCGAATAAGAAAGGGTCTATCTTGAAGTAAATTTCAAAACAAATTACAAACGTCCCATGCTTTATTCTTACGATGATGGCAAAGATTGCAAAGGTATGAACTATTTCCAGCTCCAAAATGAGGTTCGTCTGGTATATGTTTAATAAACTTATTTAACAGTTAATGCAAATGAAGGACTTTATAATAAAATATGAATTTTTTAAAAAAAATCAATCATCATCAATACGGTTTCTATACCTAATTGAATCAACTAAAATTAATCATATGCTTTATATTCTCATTTCCCTAACTGGGTGCACTGTGAACTCACTACTATATTATTGCATAATAATATCGGAGTTAATATTTTTTCGTTTTTTTTCCTCTTTAGTATTTTAACCTACATAAACACAAAGTCAGATAAACAGACTGCTATAAACAGCATTTATTTTCTTATGAATAGCTTATTGATCCATCTTTTACACTCCGGTTTTTAACTTCAGTACTGTCACGATCCGTCTTTTGATAAGGAAGCATTGTGAAAATATAATATGTGCACAGTATGTATGTATGTATGGTAAGTTAAAATGCTTTCATGTTGTGAAAGAAGTAATTTGTTCTGCTTTTAATATGTGAAAAGCTTGCCTCCCCCTGAAAGTAAGTTCTCCTAGAACAACTTGCTTGCTACACCCCTGATTATCCTGTAATAAAAGTTGTAAGTTCTATTTGCAAATCGAAAAAAAAAAAAAAATCCACTGGAAATTAGACGCGGGACTCATCGCTCGTTTTACTAATTGTTTTATATGGAAACCTTTCAAAGCGTGTATCATGACAACCAGTTGACATAGAAAGATGTAGTTTTCACGTATTTGTTCGTAATTCTTTTCTCTACTTCCTAAAGTGAGCAGTTAATGTGCTAGTACAATATTTCTAAGTAGCGCCTGTGATATTGTCAAGATTCGCAGTAGCGCGAGAAGACAGCGTGCAGAACTGCTTGTCGCGAACTGTCAACACCGCTCAATGCCAATTGGACGCCGTGTGAAGCCAACACAAGGCCATATCGTTTCTCATCTGAAATCTGCAATAACTTCTCATATGCCGCATTTTTCAAATTCCTGTTTTTATAATTTTCACTCTTTACCTTCCACAGTTCAGGTAAATTTCGATAAAGGTCAATAAATTATCGACAGAATTTTTGATTCCTATTCATTGACGCCATAGCGCAAGAAATAAGCGTCTGTACACTAGGCTTCCTACTCGGAAATAAAGCTCGTGTTTGCACAAACATGCCCATACACGGTCCACGTGTTTGTGCAAACATCATGTTCGTGTAAACAATTTTCGAACGAGTTTGATGTGGAAAATGTTTGCACAAACGTTTGCGCAAACAGTTCATACATCGCCACACACGGTCAAACTGTTTGCACAAACAGCCTAGTTTGCGCAAACCATGGACCGTGAGTGGGCCTCTTAAGACACAATGAAAATCAAATGGTAGTTGCTTCCTGAAAAAACTTATTATTCAAAATCGCTGTGTTAATGATGCTTAGACTTTAAGGTAACCGATAAAATATAATGTAATTCAAACAATACTTATTTTTTTTTTTTTTTAAAAAAAGTAACTCACTAAATACAGTATAACTGAAACTACACTGAAGTAAAACTGGTCACAAAACACACTATAATTCAAATACTATTTACTTTCTAAAAGCAGCTCACAAAATACATCGAGTTAATAATATATACAATAAACTATAATTCAAATAATATTTATTTCCTAAAAGCAGCTTACAAAATACATCGAGTTAATAATACATAAGATACACTATAATTCAAATAATATTTATTCTCTAAAAGCAACTCACAAATTACATCGAGTTAATAATACTTCAAATACACTATAATTCAAATAATATTTACTTCCTATAAGCAGCTCGCAAAATACATCGAGTTAATAATACACAAAATACACTATAATTCAAATAGCATTTACTTCCTAAAAGTAGCTCACAAAATACATCGAGTTAATAATACATAAAATACACAGTAATTCAAACAATATTTACTTCCTAAAAGAAGCTCACAAAATACATCGAGTTAATAATACTTAAAATACACTATAATTCAAATAATATTTACTTCCTAAAAGCAGCTTACAAAATACATCAATTAAATATCCAAAATACACTGTAATTTATTTTAGTGCTGGAATTATCCTCTTTAGTAAAATCCATCATAAATTATAATACTCTTCTCTCTAATTTACCTTCTACCATATCTTCAATTTAAAAAAATCCTTTTTAAGTAAGGTTTGATCGCTTTGTTTTCCTGTTTTTTTTTTAAACTCTCTTGAAACTTTATATTGACTTTAAGAAGAGCATAACATACTAATTTTTGTCTCATATATATTAATATGTGTTCACACATATCTTCGATTCTTTTTGTTTAAAATAATATGCTTCCACAGCTGTCCCATGTAAATTTCATAAGGATCTAATAAGAGTCTTCGGAGCTAAGTCATGAAATTATCAACGGTTGAGAGTACTGATTTTGTAATTGTCTGTATGTTCACATCTAATTCTCAATGTATGTAATTTTCCCATACACATTTCGTAAACCGACCAATTTATAATAAATTAGTGTCCTAACCGTAAACGGTATTTAAAAGTATCTAAAGAGCAGAAAATACTTTTTAAAATGCGCTAAAAGCACATAATTTTTAAAAGGCTCTAAAAAGCAGAAAATTTTAGAAAAGGCGCTGAAAACTAAAAAGTAACTTTTAAAAAGGCCTTATAAAGTAGACAATTAATTTTACAATGCGTCTAAAAGCAGAAAATATTTTTAGAAAAGTGCTAAAGGGCAGAAAACAATGTTTAAATAGTACTTTAAAAAAGCAGAAAAATTTTAAAAGGCGCTAAAAAACAGAAAGTAATTTTTAAAATGACCCATAAAGTAAAGAATTAATTTTAAAATGCGTCATAAAGCAGAAAATTATTTTAGAAAAGTTCTAAAAGGCAGAAAATAAATTTTAAATAGCACTAAAAACCAGAAAATTTTTAAAAGGCGCTAAAGAGCGGAAACTAATTTTAAAAACGCGCTAAACAGCAAAACACAATTACTAAACCGTGCCAAAAAGTTAGTTAGTCCCATAATTTTGGAACTGTGTACCTTTAAAGTTAATTTCTCCATGTTTTCGACAGTCTATAATTCCGAAAGAATGCATTTGTGTACCCAGGTTGGTCTATACTTTATGTCTTATTTTGGTGTCAGGAATCACGTCCCAAATGTTGTCGATGTTGTTTTGAAACACCCGATAGATGTATATATATATGGCCGGATCCAGGATTTTCTGACAGGGGTGCACTAATAACTACAACTACATTTGAATTTTTTAAATGCCTTTAGGCATCTCTGGCCTTCAACCTTCATAAAACCGACTTAAACTATTGGTTTTGCAAAAGTCCGTCTTCTTTTAAGGTGCAAATGGAAACATGACAGCAGAAAATTTCGGGAAATGTTGCTATTTTCACTGCTAGTATCTCATTTTAGATAGTGTATATTTATCCGGCCATGTTTATATATATTTAATCGGCCATGTTTATATACTTGGGAGTTGAAATAGATCAATAAGGGAGTGAATCCTCTCCAATTTAGAAAAAAGTGTATTTTTAGAAAGTTCGATTCCAGATTGGAGACTTTTCCCTATAATTTGGGATTGAAATTAGCTAGAAATAAAGAGGGAGGATCGCTCGCTTCAACAATTCTTAGCATAAATAAATAAATAAATAATATGAACGGATTGTAATGTTAATCAAGTTCTTAAGAGTTTTATGTGATAAGAATCGTGGATTGTTGTGGCGCAAAGCACTCTTAAGACCCTGTAATGAGGCTTTGTTTCTGAGGTGATAAACTTATATATTGACTAATTCTTAGAATTATGGAACGAAACATATTTAGATTTTACGTATGCGGAAACTCCTGAACATAATATTTTGGGGCTCTAAATACTGAAGAAGAGAAACTCTTTTTTATATATACGAGAAATAAGAAATGGACTGAACCACAGAACCATTTTCTCTAGCGAAAGAAAAAAGAAAAGAAAGAAAAGTCATTATTTGCATTCGGTCCCCTGCGTCTGCTTTTGATAGCTTTGTAAAAAAAAGAAGAAGCAATTGCGTACACTGAACGGAAATCCACGGAGAAATACGCAGTCCGGTGGTCGTTTTGCGACGTTCCTTCCGTCGTTAGGCGATGGATACATACAAGGGAAATATTTTCCACTTTAACATCATTTTTGCACAAGCTTTTGGAGATTGATGTGCATCTTGATCAACAAAAATCGAATAATAAATTCAGATTTATTTTGTAGATTTTGTGTGATGGAACTTTAAAGTAGAATTTTATGTTTAAATCTACCGAAGTGATTCTCTATGACTCCTTAGCGCAACAACAAAAACAGCTTCCCTTTGTACTAAAACTTGGAGCAATAAATAGCTAAGTTCTACAATATTAGCAATGTTGAATGAATAAATGTTCAAGTTTTCAATGTTCAATATTATCAGTGTTGAACAAATAAATGCTCAAGTTTATCAATGTTAAATATTATCAGTGTTGAACGGATAAATATCCAAGTTTATCAATACTCAATGTAATCAGTACTGAACGGATAAATATTCAAGTTTATCAGTGTTCAGTATTATCAGTGTTGAACGAATAAATGCTCAAGTTTATCAATGTTAAATATTATCAGTGCTGAATAGATAAATATTCAAGTTTATTAATGTCCTTTATTATCAGTATTGAACTGATAAATAATCAAGTTTATCAATATTCAATATTATCAGTGTTGAACGGATAAATGTTCAAGTTTATCAATGTTCAATATTATCAGTATTGAACGGATAAATATTGAAGTTTATCAATATTCAATATTACCAGTGTTAAACGGATAAATATTCAAGTTTGTCAATGTTCAACATTATCAGTGTTGAACGGATAAATGTTCAAAAATTACTGTTTTCAGGAAAATCGATAAAAGCATTTTTTTTTTTTTTTGGTAAACCTTACAAGTTGCAGTATCACGAGTACACATGGGAAGGAGTTCGGTTTATATTTCATTACATTTTTACGATTTTATTTTTGAAAAAGAAAACTAAGGCAAAAGCTAAATTTTGTTCGTCTATAACTTGTAATCCAAATATATTATTATTAAATATTTTCCGTGTTGGCAGGTCCTGGGACTATGAAATTTTTTTAAAGAATTAAATTTTGTTCTGAAAATGTATCTTCTACGTTTTTGGATCTTCAGCTTCCTTTTTTTTAACCGCCAATGTTTTTGAATCAAATATATGCGTTAAAAATATTTCACATACGTGCTAAGAACGTTAGGATCAATCCCAGTCATGGCAACGGTTATGGGTCACCTGGGTCATGGCTTTGTTCAGGATCTTGGTTCATAACATTGTTCGGAGCCCCTGGATCATAACTTTGTTCGAATCACCTAGGTCATGGCTTTGCTCGGGGCCTTGGTTCATAACTTTGGTTCGGTCACCTGGATCATTACTTTGTTCAAGTCACTGGGTCATAACTTGGTTCGGGTCACCTGAGTTTGGGTAGCGCATTAGAGATCCGGTCTGACCCACCAATCCATATAAACCCGATGATTCAGAAGCAGCTCAAATATCAGGTCTACAATATTACTACAGAAATTTACAGTGGATTAATGATGTTGATGTGATTATTCGAGCTCGAACATTCATGTATTTAGTTTCCAGTGTGACATTCTTAATCAAGATATCATATCTTGACTATTTTTAAAAAGTCGTGCCTATTCGTCTTACCATACTAGGAAATAATGGAAGTAATTTTGAACACAAAGTGTACAAAGAAAGATTTAACATAGCACTGTTTGGCCTCAGCGGCATTTATTACATTTTACATGACAACTTTTACAAACTCGTTCGATTAAATTTTGACCATCCTTCGTAAGAAAAAAACAAACAGCTTTCTTTTCTGTGATTCTGATGCGTTTATATTGTTAAACCTTGTAGTTGTCTTTCAGTGCAATACTGTGACACATTAATGAAGTACACAACAGACGATAAAGAAAATTATATTAGCGACGTGAGAGAGAGAGAAAAAAGTAGTTTCTGTAGATATTATACTGACAGCATTATGTATACCTTGGACTTAATGCATACAAAGTTAGACTTCGTGCAATATATACAGAATATTTCAAAACAACATTAACAATGTTTGGGAGGTGATTCCTGACACTAACATAAGACAAAAAGTATAGACCAACTTGGTTGCACAAATGCTTTCTTTCGGAGTTATAGGCTGCAGAAAATTAAAAAAAAAAATGAAATTTAAAGATTCACATCTCCAATACTTTGGGACCTACTGTAGTCGGGGCAAAACTTCACGTAGGAACTAACATGTGCGCTATCCAAAAATTCATGTTTTTTAATCCTAAGGTACTCACCCAACAATTTTTATAGAGAAAGTTTGGCTACGGGCATATAATTTGAAGTACTCACCAACTGACTACCTCTATAAAAATTGTCGCGGAAGTACCGTAGGATTTTGAAACTTGTATATTTGGGTAGGGCATATACTAGTTCCTAAGCGAAGTCTTCACCCGACTACGATAGGCCCCATAGTTTTGGAGCTATGGACCTTTAAAGTTCATTTTTTTTTTCATATTTTCTTCAGCCTATAACTCTTGAAAGAAAGCATTTGTGCACCCAGGTTAGTCTATATTTCTTGTCTTACCTTTGTGTCAGGAATCATCTTCCAAACGTTGTCGGTGTTGTTCTGAAACACCCTATATATACTATTCAGTGATCGATTTTTTAAATAAAAATAAAGTTAAGTACAAAACCGTATGATCCGTGATAAATGAAAAATAGAAGTAAACAAAGAAAGAAAAAGAAATATTACAAACTGATATTGAAAACATATAATGATGTTCCCCGTAGCAAACTCACACTCAAGTGATAGCTGCCCGACGCAATACGAACACCTTACACCTCTTTTCCAGCACGTATGTTCAATAACGGATTCCTGTAATATATCTTCTGTAAAGAGGAAAGAGCATTTGTCTTTATATTACTGACACCTTAACCAAGACGTGTCTTTTTTTTTCTTCTTTTCGTACAGTGAATTTCCTATTTTTGTTGCACAAGGTTTCTTCAGTTTTACATTTTCTTTAGTTCTTCAAGAAAGCTGTGTTTCTTGACGTTAGTTGTCTTTAGAAATATGTTTGTTCTACAGAATATTTCCCGTTTCTTTGTAGTTAAATATCTTTTTACATTTACGTCTCAATCTCAGTTTTTCAGGAATTATTATTATTATTATTATTATTATTATTATTTCCTGCCTTTTTAAATGGAAGTTATAAGCTCACACCTTTAAGTGAACTTTGGTTTCTTGTAATTACACCTGGTCAAAGTTCAAGTTTCAGTTCTTCAAGAGAACTTTGTTTTCTTGTAATTATGCTTTGTCAAAAGTTTCAGTTTTCAAGATAACTTTGTTTTCTTGTAATTATACCTTTTCAAAAGTTTCAGTTTTCAAGATAACTTTGTTTTCTTCTAATTATACCTTTTCAAAAGTTTCAGTTCTTCAAGAAAACTTGGATTATTCTATTACTTAAACAAAAATTTTAGGAATGATCCCAAAAAATGGATCCAAAGATTCCGATCTTGGCCAAGAATTTTAGGAATGATTCAAAAAAATACATCAAAAGATTGCGATCATGGCCAATAATTAGTTTTTGGATCAGGGGCTACAAAATTTTTGAACGACCCCTAAATCAAGTTTTCGTATTTTCTACGGAATAACCACTTCATACTGAGTTAAGTGATGGTTTGAGTTTGGCTACACTATATGTAGTTCTTCAGATACAAGGCGTACAAGAAAATTTTTGATTGAAATATATTGAATTTTTTGATCCAAAAATATAAGCTTAAGCTTAAGATCTTCAATAAGAACTTTGTTTTTTCCAGTTACTTGCGGTTTTAAATATGTTTCAACTTAAGTTCCTTAACCTTTAAACTACGGGATATTTTGTTTTCAAAATACCCTGTTTCTTGTCTTAACTACGGATATTTCGATTTTGAAATGGTACTACAATAACTTTCCTAACACTGGCAGTTTCATGTGTCTCCGATAAATAGGAGTGAAGCAATGGACTACTTTGTAAACCCTTACAGGGCTCGGTAGTTTAAAGGTTAAACCCTCCGTAATTTAAAGGTTAAGAAAGGTTTTTTGTTTGTTTGTTTGTTTGTTTGTTTATTCTAGTTACTTGCCTTTCAAACACAAGTTTCAGCTTAAGTTCTTCAAAAGAGTTTCGCTTTTTCTGATTAGCTACTCTTTTGAATGTAAAGTTCCAGCTTTAGTCATTCAAAAAAGTTTTGTTTCGTGCAGTTACTTACTATTTTAAACACAAGTTTAAACTTAAGATCTGGAAGAAAGTTTCCTTTATTCCAGTTACTTATACTTTAAATTTAAGTTTCAACTTTAGTTCTTCAATGAACTTAGTTTTTTTATACTAATCCTTTTAAATGTAAAGTTCAATCTGATTTTTTTTTTCAAGAAAACTTTCTTTCTTATAGTTATTAACCTTTTCAAATATACGTTTTAGCCTGTTCTTCAAGTGAGCTTCGTCTTTGTTATGTTTCTAATTGAAAAAATGAAATTAAATCTTTCAGTTTAACGTCTCATGCTTATACATTTTAGGCTAAGGGAGACGATGATTAAGGAAAGTGAATGATGAGGGATGAATTAGTGGAATTAGAATGTGGGAGGAAACGGGAATACCCGAGAATATCCACGGATCCAATGTTGTCCATCACAAACTTACTTGGCCGGGGTTCAAACCAGGGACCTCATACATCAGGGGCTGGGCACCATGCCCCCTAAGTTTGTAATTAGACACTACAGAACATTAAAAATGAACATAAAAAAGGATGCATCGGATTGACTCCATATATGTAGAATCTGCTGTAGGAAACAGTAAAACGGTTTGCAGTCCAGCTCCACGATGCATTATATAAGGCAGTCTGGTCCATTTATGAAATTATTCTGAAATTTTACGTGATAATCCGACGCTTGTTGAGATTTTTTTAAAGATCAAATTTGTGTATTAAAAATTGCCCAACTTCTACGAAGCGGTAGAATTGGTAACGGATTTGACGATGAAAATCTCCAATAATAATAATAATAATAATAATAATAATAATAATAATAATAATAATAATAATAATAATAATAATAATAATAATAATAATAATAATAAAGAACTATCGTTTGTTTTTATTATCGTCGATCACTAGTGGTAAAGCAAACACCAACATTTCACAAAGCACCAAAAAATTAGATTTATGATTAGGAATTACATTTCTGGGCTTTTGGCATCTATGGCCATGTTAGGCCGTCACTAGGATTAGGATTAGGAATTACATTTCTGGGCTTTCGGTATCTATGGCCATGTTAGGCCGTCACTAGGATTAGGATTATAAATTAGATTTCTGGGCTTTCGGCATCTATGGCCACGTTAGGCCGTCACTAGGATTAAGATTAGGAATTACATTTATGGGCTTTCGGCTACTATGACCATGTTAGGCCGTCACTAGTATTAAGATTAGGAATTTGATTTCTGGGCTTTTGGCATCTATGGCCATGTTAGGCCGTCACTAGGATTATGATTAGGAATTAGATTTCTGGGCTTTCGGCATCTATGGCCATCTTAGGTCATCATTAGGATTAGTATTAGGAATTAGATTTCTGGGCTTTCGGCATCTATGGCCATCTTAGGTCATCATTAGGATTAGTATTAGGAATTAGATTCCTGGGCTTTCGGCATCTAAGGCCATGTTAGGCCGTCACTAGGATTATGATTAGGAATTAGATTTCTGGGCTTTCCGCATCTATGGACATGCTAGATCGACACTATGATTAGGATTAGGAATTACATTTCTGGGCTTTTGGCATCTATGGCCATGTTAGGCCGTCACTAGGATTAGGATTAGGAATTACATTTCTGGGCTTTCGGCATCTATGGCCATGTTAGGCCGTCACTAGGATTAGGATTAGGAATTAGATTTTTGGCCTTTCGGCATCTATGGCCACGTTAGGCCGTCACTAGGATTAAGATTAGGAATTACATTTATGGGCTTTCCGCATCTATGGACATGCTAGATCGACACTATGATTAGGATTAGGAATTAGATTTCTGGCCTTTCGGCATCTATGGCCATGTTAGGCCGTCACTAGGATTAGGATTAGGAATTAAATTTTTGGGCTTTCGGCATCTACGGCCATGTTAGGCCGTCACTAGGATTAAGATTAGGAATTACAAGTATGGGCTTTCGGCTACTATGACCATGTTAGGCCCTCTCTAGTATTAAGATTAGGAATTTGATTTCTGGGCTTTCGGCATCTATGGCCATCTTAGGTCATCATTAGGATTAGTATTAGGAATTAGATTTCTGGGCTTTCGGCATCTATGGCCATCTTAGGTCATCATTAGGATTAGTATTAGGAATTAGATTTCTGGGCTTTCGGCATCTATGGCCATCTTAGGTCATCATTAGGATTAGTATTAGGAATTAGATTTTTGGGCTTTCGGCATCTATGGCCATGTCAGGCCGTCACTAGGATTAGGATTAGGAATTAGATTTCTGAGCTCCCGGCATCTATGGCCATGTTAGGCCGTCACTAGGATTAGAATTAGGAATTAAATTTTTGGGCTTTCGGCATCTACGGCCATGTTAGGCCGTCACGTATGGGAGATGACGTTCCTCGGCGATCACACTATACGTAGAAAGGGAAGGAATAAAGGATTGAAGAAGGAAGGAAGCAGCCTGGGACCTGTATGTGAGGTACCATCCTGGCATTTGCCTCGTGTGAATGGGGAAAACTTAGGAAAACCTCCCTTATCATGGCTAGTATGAAAAAACTTTTACACATTTTTGACCAAGTGTCTTCACCGGGAATCGAACCCAGCATCGCTCGCACCAAAAACGAAAAAAAATAACTCTGTCATTAACAGTTTGCCGATCCTCTTCGTTGTATTACAAGATTTGCTAGATCTCAATCAACGTATTGCAAATTGTTTTTTACTTCTTCCAACAGGAGATGATAGTGATTAAAATCGAATTTGATATTTCAACTGATAAACACGTTCCAGAGCCCATTCGTGCTGAATAAGGTCATTATTCGTCAGTTTGTTAGTCATTTGTTTATTTTCTTGTTCATCCATTCGTGTGTACACAACTGAAAATAATAATAATAATAATAATAATAATAATAATAATAATAATAATAATAATAATAATAATAATAACACTTTGCAGCATCTCCCAAAATCTTAAAAGATTAGGTATCTAGTATGTACACATACTGGATGCCATTTTGTAAGGCTTTCGTGGGATGTTACAAATTGTTTTTTCGGTGAGCAGCTGTTCCTCCAACAATAAGAGTTTCTCTAATTTTAAAGTATGAAAATCAATCCCATTTACTCGACACAACCCTAATAATTTTATTTCCATTTTACTTTCATATTAACAGTATAGCAGACAAATACTACTCGTACTACTATTAGAATGATGCTATTGTTTTCAGTATATATTATCTTTTATAGAGATTAATAAATAATGTAGTTTTTTTTTTAAAAATATGATTATAATTTCTAAATTACTAAGTAACACTTAGCTCATTTGAATACGGAATGGCGGAATGCAACACATAGCGTCTCGCGGAATGCAACACATAGGGTCTATTCTGAAAGAGCCAGTCCTAATTAAGATGCAGAGGGATTCCCAGTGTCAGTTAGCAATAGGTTCGAGAGTTACAGGAGTGCAAAATTAGCATAGGAATTCATAGTAAATGCAACGTCTAGGAACTTTTTTTGGCGTTAACATAGGAAACCATAGGAAATGCAACGTCTAGGAACTTTTTTTGGCGTTAACATAGGAATCCACAGGAAATGCAACGTCTACGAACATTTTTTGGCGTTAAAATAGGAATCCATAGGAAATGCAACGTCTAGGAACTTTTTTTGGCGTTAAGATAGGAATCCATAGTAAATACAACGTCTAGGAACTTTTTGGCGTTAACATAGGAATCCATAGGAAATGCAACGTCTAGGAACTTGTTTTTGGCGTTAACATAGGAATCCATAGGAAATGCAACGTCTAGGAACTTTTTGTGGCGTTAACATAGGAATCCATAGGAAATGAAACGTCTAGGAACTTTTTTGGCGTTAACATAGGAATCCATAGGAAATGAAACGTCTAGGAACTTTTTTTGACGTTAACACAGGAATCCATAGGAAATGCAACGTCTAGGAACTTGTTTTTGGCGTTAACATAGGAATCCATAGGAAATGCAACGTCTAAGAACTTTTTTTGACGTTAACATAGGAATCCATAGTAAATACAATGTCTAGGCATTTCCTTGACGTCTCTTTCTGCTAACCTTTTGTAATCTACTACATAGAAACCATATTATCAACACAGCACGAGAGATAGAGCATTGAAACAGACGACAGTACTAACTTTGGTTTAACTTAAAGAATTGTTATTGAATGCACGTTGGAAGATTTACAGAGAACAATCGATGTGTAGATCGAGAAACAAAGCATGAGAAGAACAGAAATTTTGCCCGTAGTGTGCACACCTGACAAAAGCTAACTCATTTCATTTCCAACACGTGTCACTGTCGATTGAGTCAAAACAGTAATCATGAGAGGAAATCCACATTCTCGGTGCTTCGTGCAAAGTGACCAGCTTTGCAGAAAGTGTACCGAATCAAGGTCCTGAACCTGGAAGTGCTGACCTGATAGCTCGTGAAAGATTGGAATGCCAGGAATCGGTCACGGTACCAGATGTTCACATCACGCATCAACATCAGTGTATCAGTTGCGTAGCGGATGAATGACTTGTACTGCCTGAAGAAGTGCATATCCAATGGTTGAATCTTTTCCTGTACATCCTCCAGAAATCAGCCTCTTCGTGAAATCAACATGTGCTGCGGATTTGCTGTTGTATTTGTCCTCATTTTGTCTTTTTTGCTTTCTCTTTTCCATATGCTGCCGAAGGTAGCTGCTATAGATATTCCAGCCATGTTCTTGGAATCTCCCTGGGACATGCAGACTCTTGTGACGCATCTTCATCCACAGCGTTACACTATACCTATTCAGGTTAGCAGGAAGTAACATATTAGAAAAATATTTAGAAATATAGCATATGTTAATAAATGAGAACTTAAAATCTTATTTAATCATGCAGTTTTATTGCGAGCCAAATGTATAATTTGTCGCCTGTCTCAAGGAGACTTATACCCAAAATGATTTCTTGACATTTTAATCAGACGTGTTCCGATTACAGTTTTTCTTTCACTGAAAACCTCTCCAAAGTGGAGAAGGAATATTAGAGGAAAATAAAAAAAAAGTACTTACAAAAGAAATATTCCAGGCTCCATAGCAGTTGATGTTCCCAGGAGAGGCGATTACCAGGTAGAAGACTAAATGTATGATTTTCGAATCCAGGAGAGGCGATTACATAATTTTTCGAATGCAGAACGATGGATAGAATTTGAATGATCGAAGCCGAATGAATGATTGATACCTTGATGTAACAAATCTGTCTTTTTATATGCGTGAATGTCCTTTGTTTGTTACAACTGGTTTTGCTTTCTGGAAATATTGGCGCTAGGTCTATATTTTCGAATCTTAGAAAGCCCAAATAATAGTTCCTGATAAATATCGTTGTTAAGTATAAAAATATATAAAGTATTGGTTATTTATTTATTTATTGTCGTTTCAGAAAATCCGTGAGTTTTTCAAACTACAACGTCTTCAGATGTTTATCTTTTTAACTTTTCTTAAAGACAACAGATCATTGAAGCATTTGTCGAGGTCAGCTAGATGTTATGGTATAGTTTCCGTTGTTGTGGGAAAGTTTATTTTCCAGTTTACACAACCTTCGCCTCTCACTTTTGGCTGCTTCGATCACTGTGCGCCAAGTCCTTGTATTGAAAATATTATTTTAAATGTTTCAAAAAAAATATGCATTATTTGTGATCTTTCTTTAATTATATGATAGAAGAGACGTCAAATAAATGCCTAGACGTTGTATTTCAAGTGGATTCCTATGTTTACTTTACAGGCCCATAATTCCTGAATCCATTGCTGACCGACGCTGGGAATCTATATGCATGTTAATTAGAACTGGCTCTTTCAAGATATGTGTCCTCGTCATTCCAGTTTCAAACGAGAGAAGCGTTATCAGTACTGAGGTACAAGAATACTTGAACGGCACAAAAATTTCATTGTCACCATTTTAGGCGATGGTAGAATTTCCATTTTGCCTAAAATGGCGTATATTCCTACCTTGGAGGAATCAGTGGCTGATAAGCTGTTACGTAGGGCCACGGTGGCTCAGTGGTAAAGCGTTCATCTCTGGTGCTTGGGGTACTTGGATTGATACCCGCTCGCGCCAAGTTAACTTTTATGGTTGAACAAACACCGTATGCGTGGGTTTTCTCGGGATTGTCCCGTTTCCTCTCACTTTCTTCATTACACCATTTCTTTCATTTCTGATCATCGTCTCTTTTAATCTAGCTGGCATAATTATGGGACGTAAAACTTTAGAGATTTCATTTCATTTCAAGCTGTTTTGCAAGGTAGGACTATGCGAAATGGAATTGAATCCTTCGTTCATTCTTGCTTTCCCTTTTATTCTTTCTTTGTTTCTTCATTTCTCTATTCTTTATTATCTACTTTACTTTCTGTACATAATTATTTTTTTCTTTTCGCCGTACTTCTTTTTTTTCTTTTTTCTATTTTGTCCTTTTATTTTTCTACATACTAGTTTTTGTCCTTTTTCTATATACTCTCTCTTTGTTTCCTTATTCTTCTTTTTCAGTATATTTTTTGTTTCTTCCTTACCCATTTCTTTTTTCTTTTCGATATACTTTCTTTTTTTCTTTTCTTTTCGTCCTGTCCTTCTTTCTTTTGTATCTTCCTTGTATATTTAATGTACAACTAGGATTTATGTTGCTATCCTTTTTTCATTGAGATTCAGTCTTAAACCTTTTGTGTATGAAGGTTATACGTTACTATCCTTTCTTTCTCTGCGTGTTTGCTTGTTTGTTTAAAAGAAACGAACATTTTTTCTTAAAGTATATTTTCTTCCTTCACTTGCAAAATGAAAGTGTTAGTTTCTTTTTCCCTTTTGTAAGTGCAGTTGTATTTTTTTTTTTTTTTTCACTTTTGGGAGAATTATCTAGTTTCAATGAGCAGGACCCCAGCAGGAGTGTGGATAAAGAACAGATTCCAGCTTATAGTTTTCGCTTCACTTTCAAGCTTCGGTGTTGTGTGGGAAGAAAAGGAAAGGGGATGGTAGGAGATGGGACGAAGTTGAGTTGAAAAATTGATGTTTCAACCGTCTAACTGTCATGAAATTATAATCATATTCTGCCGTATGATGCCACGTGACCACATCAAAGGCCCTTTTGCTCATTGTAATATGTCGTTTGCATATTCCAAACGGCGTATATATATATATGTGTATGTGCTTGTGTTATATTCCCTCCGACCACCTCCACCTCTTTTACAATTCCATTGCCATGGCCTTCTCTGTAACACTCCCGTCCCCCTTCCATCCATACGCCCGCCCGGGGCACTAGAAACTGATGCTCAGTTGCTCTATTTTTTTTTCTGTTCTGAATTTGCAAAATTCTCTCTATTTCTACGAATGCTTGTTGTGTGTTAGAGAGAAATCATAGAGGCGTTCATATGTACATACACCCACATATGCTTTCCTTTGTCTCTCTCTCTCTCTCTCTCTTTATATATACTACATATATGATACATAGGCCAAAAATGAACTAAACCCAGTTGCACTTTACTTTAATAGATTTTTTTGTCTGAAAGAGTAAGTATAAGTGGGAGATGCTCTTTATTTAATTAAGATATAAAATTATAATGATAATTTACAGACAATGGATCGTGTATATATCTATATTTATATCTATATCTATATCTATCTATCTATCTATATCTCTCTGTCTATCTAACTATCTATATAAATATTCTAAGTTATATACAACAGGGTGGATTGACTTAAATCAGTCTGATTTATATCACAATTTAAATCACTTAATTGCTTTAATAAAAATCATTGATTTAAATCAAATTCCGAAATAAATTAATTTCAAGTGAAAATAAGTGAAATCCTGTTTCTCTGTTCTGTTATTTCGATTATGGAAGATAATAATCATAATACAATGAAACTCAAATGTATGTGCAGCACAGTATGAAAACGAGTGTTTCATGCAGAGGATGATTAGGGAAAATCCTGTTTTGAACGTGTAACGGGGGAATCCTGCTTTCTTCTCTTCGTAACATAAGGTCTTTAAATCGTTAACTATTCCAATGCGGAAATCATCGTCGACATTTAAGACGAAACTTCTTTTGTGTACGCGTCTGTTTTGTTTGTTCGCAGATAACAGGGACGTATTTAGGGGGGTTCGATGTCCTCTCCAAAACATTTTTAAAAATATTTTATAACTTTAGGCAAAATTTATGTATTTTACATGTATCTTGTGCCACATCGCTAATTCCGATTTTTTTTTAAACATGCCTCTGCAAAATATCGGTAACTTTTGTAAAAAAAAAAAAAAATCACCGTGTGCGTAGGTTTCCTCGGCGTTCTCCCGTTTCCTCCCACTTTCTTCATTCCACCATTTCATACATTTCTCATCATCACCGTGTCCTTTAGTCTAGCCGGCATAACCATGGTACGTAAAACTCACGAACTTTCATTTCATTTCATTTCTTTCTTTCTTTCTTTCTTTCTTTCTTTTTTTCTTTTCTTTTCTTTTTTTTTTGTGGAAAAGAAGTGTTATGTTGATATACTACTTCCTTAATGCTTAAGAAACATTGTTTGTGGCTGAAATAAGTTAACGATTGATAATTATTTCAAAATTCAACCTAATACTTTCACTTAAATGGCATAATTAACATTTAATACTAATTCCTAATGTTTTTTCTTCAGTTCGCGACTTGTATTGTACAAAGAGAAAGATTTGATTTAAATTTTAAAAAATTGAACGAAAATGATTCTTTTTTTTTTTTTAATCATGACTTTTTCCACCCTAATATATAGCACCTATGTAATATACACCCTAACAAAATATGTGTTTATTAGGGATGAGAAATATGCAATAACGTGTATAGAAGTTGTTGCTCCGTGCAAAATGAATTCAAAAAGAACTAAATAAGAGAAAAAATATGGGTGAGCAATGAAGATAAGCTTAATTAGTAATATCTCTTTTCTCATGTTCCATTGTCTTCTTTTACGTACTTTGTATATTCAAAATTAACCTTGTATATATAAAGAACGAGATCCTGTATTTATGGAAGATTTTTTCTTTAAATATTTTATAGAATTTTTTTAGAAGAGAAAAATGTTTAAGGTTCTTGAATACTGCTCATTTTTGTGTTTCTGCTCGTTGGTTTGTAAATACTGTATGTACTGTTTTTCATAAAAATGCATAGGTATTTTTAATGGTTTGACTTTTCTGTACTGATTTCTTCCTTCAAGTCTGTTTCCAGGGTATCCAGAATAAAGTCGAGAAAACTTATAGTTTTATCGAGCAAGAAAAGGAACATGTCATCAGTAATATAATTCACAGCAGTGCTCAGAAAGGGTTAAAGTGTGTCATGGAAATTTTAGGTATGAGAAAAGAAACATTCCTTTAGGTATTTATATATACAGTGGCGGATCCAGGATATAATCAAGGGAGGGGCTAAACCGTAGTTTGCCGCTTTATCCAGTGTAAAGCAGGATTGAAACCCATTTTATCCAGTGTATATCTGAGTGTCAAGGGAGAGCTATAGCCCCTATAGCCCCCTTCTTATATCTCGCCCTGCATATATATATATATATATATATATATATATATATATATATCGGTACCAGGAGAAAAGTAACGACGCAACATGCGTCATGGAAACTTTGGAGGCAATAAACGAAACATCTTTTCTTTAGATATATTTGTAACAATGCCCAGAAGGGGAGTAACGACGTAAAGTTCCCATTAAAATTTTTTAAGCAACCGTCGAGTCAAGAAATACTTTTTGAAATTTGTGACCAGAGTAGAAAATTTTGGGGGGGTTTTGGGCTACACTAGTTCATTCAAGGGTTAATTTTTCATAACACTGTGTTAGTGTTATAAAAGCCAAAATCTGTAAAACTATAAATTGATAAAATGATTATACGAACACAACGAAGAAACATTTATCAATATTTAAAGATTCACAAGTCCTACACAATATACTCCAACAATAAATATAGTTTAAATGTTATTATATCCCAACATTCGTGGTCCTTTTGTGTAGAGAAGTATTTAATTTTGTATATACATTTACAAAATGAGACAAGCTTTTCGAGAATCATAAATAAACGAGAAACAATTCTTCGAGAATTGAGAAGAGATTTCAACAAACTTTACGAGACAAGACTTATTTCTCGTCTCGTCTCGTAAGCAGCACTAATTGCCTGATTACTAAGCGTGCATGAATTTTTTGTGTTCATAGTACATTACATAGTTGGGTTTACATGATACTTCACGTACCATTTATTACACATTGAGACAGCACAGAAAATTAGTCACGAATGTCATATATAATAATATTAATTGAGTGCAAATACCTGTTGAGAAGAGAGAGAATGCTTCTGGTGCGCTGGATCCCTGGTTCGATCTCAGCGTGGAGTTTTCAGCATGATGTCAACGAAATACTGTGTGATTTTATCGTTCGGATTTTGTAGCTATCGCAGTTTTGTCTGTTTTCTTTTTTTTTTACAAGTTCAGTGCATTTCTGGTCGATCCATGACATGTTCCTATGTATTTCCGCGTGCCCCAAATTTTCTTTTGCTCAAATTTTAATACTATCCCTAATTTCGAGCCAAATATTCTCAACACCATTGTACTCCGAAACATCTAAAACCGAAAATCTATTCGACACTTCAATCTGGTATTCCCCTCTCGCATGGTTCTCCTCTAATTTCTTTAAACTTCCTCTCCGTTTCCATATGTTGAATATTTCCTTCATTCAGCAATAATCTCTCACTTATTATTGTTGCTACCAGGTAGTGATCAGTGTCGCAGTCAGCTCCTCTGAATGACCAAACCACGTCACTTATGCTACACTGTCTTCTTCTGTTTATTAAAACGAGATTAATTTGATTACTTTTTTTTTCACCTGGTGAGGTCCAAGCATATTTATAAACGTCTCAATGTGGAAATTTTCTACTTTTCACGACACAATTATATTATGTTGCAAAGTGCACAAGTCTAACGCCGTTGTCATTATTTTCCTTATGCAGACTTCAGTTTCTTACAATCGATTTGAAAATATCCTCTCGTCCTACCTTCGCACTGAAATTCCCTAATACAATTTTCATATGGTATTGCAGGAGTTGGTCAAATACCCGTTCAAATACCCGTCTTTTATATCGCCATCCTTCTCTCCTGTTGGGACATGTACATTTAAAACAATAATATGACATCATCGACTCTTAAGAGTAATAAAAAAAAAAAACTCTGTCATTAACAAATTCAGTCCGTTTAATTACTGATATTATTCGTTTGTGAACGAAAAACTGTGTTCGTGATTTTTATTTCCTTCCCTGTAAAAGAACATAAAATTTCCGGACTTGACTGCTCCATTTCCTTCCCATCTAACTTCCTGAACTCCTACTAGGTCCATCCTGTATTTCTCTAACTCACCCGTTACGGATTTTAACACGCCTGTTCTATAAAGACTTCTAATATTCGATGTTCCAAATCTCATGTTTATTTTATTTTGCTGATGTCATGCCAAGTTATCAGTTCTGGTTTGAGGTTTTTGTGACTGTTTCTGAACAAGTGCAATTTTTTTTTTTCAGAATGAGGTGGTTAGCCCCACGCCAAACCTCCAAGCAGGAGGACCACCCCTTATCATCTGTCTACGACTGGTTATTAAATATATTCGCAGCTAACCTCTATATTTAAAGAACTTCTCCTCGATCCGCAACCTGAGAATGCTTCATGCCGTGACAGGAATCCACATTACACGGATTCAGTGAGGAAATGGCCCACTGAATGACGTCCCTAGTGATAATAAAAAGAGAACCGTTTCGAATACCATATTATTGAGGGCCGGTTTAGCAAGAGTATACTGTATACTGAAGAAACCATTTTTGTACAAAAATAATATTAAGAAAGTATGAGCTGGCAGTAATGTTAATTATGACAGTAATTTAAAATTATGAGCTGGCAGTAATGTTTCATTTGTATTTTATTAGTTGTAAATATAACAAAAGTAATTTTGAAACTCTTTTGAGTAATCATTCACCAAAAACTACGGCTGAGATTTTTCTTTCTCAATGAGATAATTTGATTGCTGTATGTCTTTATCTTTCAACTTAAAAAAACCGTTAATTATATGGAGAATTTACATACAAAGCGTGTTGGATTTATTTCAGAGCACTCTGTGTGTAACGAAACGAAATCATAATTAACTTTGCATGTTCATAGGGAATCGTAATTTTTGGCTACAAGCGACATAAAATTACTTTACATATTGTTTTAAAGACCCATTTTCCATTTCATTCAATTTTGACGCGGATAGGCATGATTCAGTTACATACAGTTTATGTAACAACTTGCTCTTGATAGCAATTACGGACAATACATACATGGTTCTGTTGTCGTCCTCCGCTGCCACACCATAACCACGAGAGTTTTAAATCTCGCAACAGTAATTGTCCAGCAGATGCGAACGTGACACTCGCGGTGAGATATAATATTCAGCTGAATGCACGC
The DNA here is from genome assembly GCF_964235325.1 of Thermobia domestica. Classification (NCBI taxonomy): domain Eukaryota; kingdom Metazoa; phylum Arthropoda; class Insecta; order Zygentoma; family Lepismatidae; genus Thermobia; species Thermobia domestica. The sequence continues at coordinate 29,237,327 of NC_137471.1, forward strand.
GTTACCCTAGCATTATATGCAAACGGGTCTTACCAAGCGGTCGTGCCGGTTAGGCTATATCTCAAGGATAAAATTATTGTTTTAGATGGGTTCACTTTCATACTTTAGAATCATATGAATGTAGGCAGGAAAGTAATGAAATACGCTTTCCAATTTTACTCTATTTTTCCATATAATTAGTTCAATATTATACGAAACTAAACCGATACATTTTGTGCGGGAGGCCCGGGTTAGAGTTCTGGTGATAGTTTAGGTGATTTGGATCTCACGTTAATTTGTGGGTTCGTGTAACATTTTTTGTGCCGAAAATAGCTGAGTTCACAAAGCAAAAATCACAGCCAAACTGTAGGTAATATCTCATAGAGAAAAGACTCACTTCGGATCTAAGTATCGTAGTCCGCTTTCAGCAAATGTCAAAGTTCTGGTGGAAAATATCGTCGTGTCTGGTAGAGCGTTCACCTCTGGTACATGGGGTCCTGGGTTGAAACCCTGCTCCCGCCAAGTGAACTTTGTGGTGGACAAACATCGTGTGCGTGGGTTTCCTTGGGGTTCTCCCGTTTCCTCCCACTTTCTTCATTCCACAATTTCATTCATTACTCATCATCACCGTCTCTTTTAGCCTAGCCAGCATAATCGTGGGACGTAAAACTCAAAAGTCTCATTCCATTTCATTTCAATATCGTCTCTTCTGTGTTCTGAAATGTATTGACTTTTTTCCTTAACAAACACAGATGAGCTGAGATAATTTCTGTATTCTATCTACCGAAAACAAAAGACTTTTTTTCGCATTCGTTCAAGAATTGGGTGGTGTTATGCAACAAGCAGTCCACTCACAAAATTAAATAAAAAAGAAAAAGGATTAACCCTGCTGGAGGGTTGGAACATATGTAAGGAACATACTAAAAAATCCTAGTAACGCGTTTGCGATTGGTCTGCCATCTATGAAGAGAAAAGTCAACTAACATACGATAATATCATATGGGGTCAAGAAACCTATAGCTTCGTTTTCCTCAAAACTGACTCTTTGTGGGTTGAATGGTTGTTGCATAACACCGCCCAATTATCTGTGGACTAACGGAGGAAAGTTAAATTCACCATTACCCCGTTAAGATGTTAACGAATTAATTCCATTAACGAACTCAACCAAGATAATTGCTCAAGATTAACTATTGCAAATAACAGAATTCAAATATTCAGCTTTCATTCAAGTGTTATCGTGTGAAGTAATGGGACATTATAGTCTTAATAATTCCCACTTGCGTAAAAAGACAAAAGGCGTACTTCAAAAATTTAATCTTTCTAGTCTGCGAGGAATTTGAACAAAATCGTATACTCTAATGTTGACTCCCCTCCCTAATTACTACAGAAGCATCCTTGATGCATCGTTGGAAAGCAGATGGAACACAGATTCCAACGAGGTAACATTTGTATAATTATCTTTCTATTTATAGAAGAAGAAGAAACAACATTATTTTTTTAAAAAATATGAAAAAATAGAATTTTTAGCGCCTGGCAATCCTTGCAGTAACCCTATACTGACAAAGTGATGCTAATGCAGGGATGCAAATGACCGCTTTCCCACTCGCCCGAGGCAAGTGGTTTATCGGCGCGGGCGAGTATTTATCATACTGGAGGTAAGTAAATGATTTCTATTGTGGGATGTGAGCTAGTAATATTTTTCTTGGGCGAGCAAAATTTTGTTGCTCATTTGCATCCCTGTGCTAATGTGCAAGCAACACACTTGGCAACAATAACATAAAAAGTGCTAGCCATTACTACAATATAAAGCAAGATAAAAAAAAAAAAAAGAGTTCAGAACAAAATTATTACTTAAAACGCTCTATCACTTTCGAAGGAAACTGCACTTTCGAAAACTGACAAGGGAACATTCCGATTTGGTGAATTCATTTGCTGAAAATGATTGCTATCACTGGATTCAGTACCAAAAGAAACAGAGAAAAGGAGGGTTTTTAGTAGCAGACCGTATACAGGGTGGGAGATAAGTAAGTACAAATTGCGAAGACAGAACGTAGAAAAGGTCTAAAAGTGCCATGTTAATTTTGAAACGAGTAGAGGGATTGAGATCAAATGTTGTATATGAGAAATGCATGTAGGGCTCCACTGAATAGGCGTAATGTGGATCATGGAGGACATCTGGAAAGCTGCCATGTGGGAATTAGCACAAGAAGAATATACGGGAAAGGGGTCATGTGGCATATGGCTCTTGACGCACACCATCTATTGAAATTAATAATTGCCAATACGGTTTGAGATCTCTGTAATACGTGCCATGCTATGGCAATGTAGTAATACTATCGTAAAGGTGAATTGAATGAGGAATAACCACAAACGTGAATTTCCCAGCCAACCAAAATTCCATTCCACCCAATATTCGTTTATATGCTGGTAAAAGTGCAAATATGAGCACTAACAATCTGAAAGAATTCATGACTGACGTTTTCTGGCCTTCTATAGATCAGGTAAAACTGCTGCTCCTCGTTGATTCATGGAGAATCAATAAAGATGAAAAGTTGGTGCAGAAGCCGGACAATATTGAACTTACCTGACTCCTTATCCCTGATGGTTGCATGTCACTCATACAACCATTGGATTGTGTTCTTCTTCCGTCCGTATAAGAATTTCGTAAAGTATATAACGGACATTGTTTTTCTGTCATCTGGCTTCAAAATATGACAATGGGACAACTTAATTAACTTGCAATCATTCATCCACTTCCAGTTTACAGCACCAAGGTTCCAAGCTATAATTAGATTTCCTTTCTACAAAACTGGATATTTGCAAACAGCACCTTGCGCATTCGTGATACCTATCGAGTACTACTTCAATTTCAATACCGGAGACAGCTCTGACGAGCCCCATTGTCTATCTTTATCGTTTTTCAAACGTGCCCACTGTTGTCTCCATTTTTGTATCAACCACACAATCAGTCTTAAGTTCCATAACAGTTGTACTCAAACAGACGTCTCAAACTGTATTGACCACTATTGACTTCAATAGACGGTGTGCGTAAAGAGCCATATGCCATATGACCCCTTTCCCGTTATTCTTCTTGCGCTAATTCCAACATGGCGGCTTTTCAGACGTCCCCGATGATTCAAATTACACCTATTCAGTGGAGCTCTACATGCATTACTCATATCCAACATTTGATCTCAATCTCTCTACTCGTTTCAAAATTCGTGTGCGTAGGTTTTCTCGGGGTTCTACCGTTTCCTCCCACCTTCTTCATTCCATCATTTCATTCAGTTCCCATCTTCACCGTCTCCTTTAGCCTAACTGGCATAACCGTGGGATGTAAAACTCAAAAATTCATTTCATTTCGTTTCGTTTCAAAATTAACATGACATTTTTAGACCTTTTCTACGTTCTGTCTTCGCAATTTGCTCTTACTTATCTCCCACCCTGTGTGCGGTCTGCCACTAAACACCCTATTTTTCCTGTATCCAGTGCTAGCAATCATTTTCAGCAATTGAATTCACCAAATCGGAAAGTTCCCTTGTGAGACTGATAAGGCCAACTTTGCCTCCTTCCCCAGTGATATGAGGTACAAAATTTTCCGCGGAAAATTTTTCATTTCGGAAAATTTTCCGCTATATTTTTCCGGAAAATTTTCCGTTCTAAAAAAAATGTCAGTAATCAAGTAACAATTCCTCAGCAATCATAAAATTGGTTGAATTCATGTACAGAAATGTAAAAAAGTGAAAGATCGTTTAACGAATCTGAAAATTTTCATGGCTCAGACAATTTTCAGTAGTATGTGAAACAAGTTAAAGAATTTTTCATGAATCAAAATATTTTCTGTCTTATATGGAAAAATTGAAGAACTTTTTATGAGTCGGTAAATTTTCATCATTTAGAAGCAAAAAGTGAAACAACTTTTTGTGAATCGGAAAAGTTTATTGCTCTGTAGGAACAAGTGAAAGGAATTTTCTTAGATCGGAAAATTTTCATCACTATGTGGAAAAGTGATGAAGTATGAAGTGGAAAAAACTTTTCATGAGTCAGACATTTTTGGATATTTTGTATAGTGATGTTAGGTGAAAAATCTTCCACTATATTTAATTGCACATAGAGCTACAAAATTGAATTTCTGTAGAGGAAAGTTAGTTAGCAACAAATTATAATTTTCCAATTAGCTTTCGGGAACCGGAAAATTTTCTAATATTTCAAGTTGGGATGTAAACTTTTACACAGTGTTTCTCTCTCTCTCTCTCTCTCTCTTCATCTGCGAGCTCCTTCGTTGCTAAGCGGTTAGCATACGCGCCTTTGGCATGGAAGATCTGACTTCGATTCTCAGCGGGAGCTCATGTAGTTCGGATTTCACGTTAATCAGTTGGTCCCGTCTTATATAGTCTTCCTGCTGAAAGGAACGTTAAACTCAAAATCAATTCAATTCAACTCCTCTCTTTCTCTTTCTCTCTCTCTCTCTCTCTCTCTCTCTCTCTGTGTGTGTGTGTGTGTGTGTGTATGCAAAGTGCAGAGAACATGAGTTCGTAGAGTACAAATGTCCAATTTTATTATTTAAAATTTCAATTATTAAAAGTCATGAATGTTTTCCGATTCATAAAAACATACTCCACTTATTCGGATAAGTTATTCCTACATCGTTGTTTAGCCGTAGAATTTATTGGTAATAAGTATTGTCTTACAAAGTTTCATGAAGTGAAAATCTAACCATTCATTTCAAGAATGTTTCAAAAACTTCAATGCGTTCTTCCCTCAGAATCCACCTTTGATCTTACAATATTAGATTTCGTCAGTTTAATACGCATCAGACGGTTTTCTCATAGCTTTACTACTTTTATAGATTTACATTCTGCAACATTTATAAATAAGTAGATATAATAGAGAAAGAGCTAGAGAAACACTACGTAAATTTTTACTTCACAACTTGAAATATTAGAAAATTTTCTGGTTCCCGAAATCTAATTGGAAAATTATAATTTGCTGCTGTCTAATTTTCTTCTACAGGAATTGTATATCTTAATGCGCAGTTAACTATAGTGGAAAATTTTCCACCTAACATCACTATACATAATATCCAAAACTGTCCGGATTATGAAAACTGTTTTCACTTGTTTCTACAACGTGACGAAAATTTTCCGATTCATAAAAATTCCTTACATTTCTTTCTACAGAGCAATAAAACTTTCCGATTCACAAAAAGTTGTTTTACTTTTTGCTTCAAAATGATGAAAATTTTCCGACTCATAAAAAAGTTCTTCAATTTTTCCATATAAGACACAAAATATTTCGATTTATGAAACATTGTTTCACTTGTTTCTACATAGTACTGAAAATTGTCTGAGCCATTAAAATGTTCAGATTCTTTAAACGATCTATCACTTTTAAACATTTCTATACATGAATTCAATCAATTTTATGAATACTTAGGAACTGTTACTTGATCACTGATATTTGTTAAGAACGGAAAATTTTCCGGAAAAATATAGAAGAAAATGTTCTACCTCACATCACGGCTATACAACGATGTAGGAAAAAGTGGAGTATGTTTTTATGAATCGGAAAATGTTCCGGAAAATTTTCATCAGTGTACAGAACAGACAATTCTTCGATTCATGAAAAAATGTTTCACTTGTTCCTACATAGTACTGAAAATTGTCTAAGCCATGAAAATTTTCAGATTCTTTAAACAATCTTTCAATTTTTAACATTTCTATACATGAATTTAATCAATTTATGAATACCGAGGACGGAAAATTTTCCGGACAAGTATAGAAGAAAATTTTCCACCTCACATCACGGCTATACAAGGATGTAGGAATAAGTGGAGTATGTTTTTATGAATCGGAAAATTTTCCGGAAAATTTTCATCACCCTCCCCCCCCCGTGTAAGCAAAAGGTACACATACAAGGTATTTCCATGTAGTGGACTACTTCATTGCTTCACATACCAATTTTTAAGAGTGTGTCCCCAAGAGGGAAATGCCCCCCGAAAAAAACCTGACGCAAAATGCAAACAAAAAAAAAACATGTATTTTACCGTCTTCCTTATGCTATGGTACCCTCGACAAACATAAAATGCTTATCGGCGGAAAGCTTCATCCTTCAGGAACACATTGATATGAAAATTATCTTTCTGGCTTAATTAGGGGCTGAGCTATTGAGGTTCAAATCCTTAATGCAGCAGTTGCGTCAATAAGCGTTTAAAGATTTTAAACTTTCTTGGCAATTTGTAACGTGAACACTGCCAATGTTTTGATACGAGTATCCTCTAGTGAAACTTTTTATGTTGGAATACTCGTATATTGTATAAAGTACACTGGTAGGTGTACACATTTTCGGCTAAGTTTTGTTTTCCTTGAAATGTTCACTTGTCTTTTAATGCACTTACATTTGACGTACAAAAAGTACAAAGGTTGAGAATCCGAGAAAGGAACACAATGTTCTGTTTTCCTTTCAAAGATGACAAAGCAAATAAAAACACAAGAAAACAAAGGAAAACAGAAGATGTCGTTGTTTGTAACATTGCAAAAAAGAACTTGAAAACAAAAGGACTGGCAGTGACAGCTATGTATGGTAACTAAAACTAGAGAGAGACACACAGAAGCCTAGGATTCCTAACGTTACACACACACACTCTCTCTCTCTCTCTCTCTCTCTCTCACACACACACACATACACACACACACACACACACACACACACACATATATATATATATATATATATATATATATATATATATATATATAACAAGCCTAGAAGGAAAACAAAAGATCTTCGCGAACAAAACTTCCTTTTCTCTTTAAAACCCAACATTCTACCCTCCCCCCCAACTCCTAGAAAAGACCCCTCGTCACACTCAAACCACAAATATCTAAAAACTCTTTTTCATTGAGCTGTTTGAAAATTTTGGGGTTTCATTTGTGGTTGACGTAATTCTTTGTTCCCTCACTCACTGGGTTAGTTTTTTCTTGTTCCTCTTTTTTCGGTTTCAAAGTGAAAATTAGAGGCTCATTTGCTTCACAGAAAAACAGAAAAGGGTGATGGTGGAAATTTGGTGGGAAGGGGGAATTTATAAAAAGCGAATGTACCGCAAGGTTTTATCGTGATCGCAGCCAATATGCAAATATTGTTAACTAGCCTATATAATCGTTAGCTGTGTTCCTCAGGTGCTTATTAGATGCTATTCTGCATTTTCACTCACTTAATTTCCGTATGTTGAACTTGCTGTTACACTAAAAATAGTTAACTAAAACTAAATATCGTATTATTACATGGAAATATTGGCAAACGTAATGTCATTCCATCCTTGTTAAATAGTATTCTTTTTGACATTGTGAAACTACGGTAGACTTCCAAATTATATAGTTATTCTCATCGGAACTGATAACTGTAAACTTCTGGTTTCATTACACCAGTGCAAAAATTGCGATGGATTTTTTTCATAAAAAGTTGGCTTTGGGAATAACTGAAAGTTTCGGTTTTTCTTGTGCCGTTTTAGGACTTTCTTACCTAATCATCATCTGTGGTTTCATGTAGTGGTATAACTAAAAAGATATCTTTAAATTATTTTCAGTTAATGGCTTTACTATCTCGATTGGTTTCCAAACGGAGTTCTTAAGTTGCCAGCTAGCGTAGTAATTTATGCAATCCAATATATCACAAGGTTCATATTGGCTTCTTAACCACCTTATCAAGTTCTTGAAAGTTGTGTGTCTTGACAGGTGTGTGTTATTAAGTTCTTGAAAGTTCTGTATCTTATTATGTATGTTATGAAGTTCTTGAAAATTATGTATCTTGCCATGTATGTGTTATTAAATTCTTAAAAGTTATGCACTTTGTTATGTGTGTTATCAAGCTCTTGAAAGTTATGTATTTTGTCATGTGTCTTTTCACTTTGATGAAAGTTATTTATCTTGTCATGTGTGTTATCAAGTTCTTGAAAGTTATTTATCTTGTCATGTGTGTTATCAAGTTCTTGAAAGTTATTTATCTTGTCATGTGTGTTATCAAGTTTTTGAAAGTGTGTTATCAAGTTCTTGAAAATTGTGTATCTTGTCGTAAGTGTTTTACAGGTTTCCTAATTTTGAAACTAGCAGGCAAGAAGGAAAAAAACCATCATAAACCAGTAAACAGTTACAAAACCAATATAATTTTAGTCTAACTTTCTCTCAGGTATTATTCTCCATTGGGAGATAATTATTGTGAGCTTCAGATGTTCTATCAGAACCTAATACAAGGTCTTTTTACAAAATTAAAGCAATTAATGGTAAATCTGGGCATGATGTTTTTCGATGATAGCAAAACTTTTATTATTCGTAGGACTATTTCGTTATTTGTTGTTAGGTGTTGTGCCAATGTGTTTGAAATAGGGAACGTCGGCATAATGTCTTTAACCGTCTTCCACGTTAATTTTAACGGGTCTAGGTCAAAACCCCCACAGCCAAAACCCCCACAATCAAGAAATGTCAAAACGCCCACACGATCGGTCATAACCCCCACACAAATGGACAAATCCCCCAAACGCACGAACGGTCAAAACCCCCCACACTCAAGAAATGTCAAAACGCCCACACGATCGGTCATAACCCCCACACAAATGGACAAATCCCCCAAACGCACGAACGGTCAAAACTCCCACAGCCAAAACCCCTACACTCAAGAAATGTCGAAACGCCCACACGATCGGTCAAAACTCCCACACATAGCAACGGTCACAATCTCCACATAAATGGACAAAACCCGCACACAAATGGACAAAACCCCCACACAATCGGACAAATCCCCCACACTCTGAAAATATCGTGATTACACGTCTTTGTTGCGGCTCTTTACGACGCCCACTTTAGTGTTTCTGTCATTACAAAACAGTGCAAGAAGAATAGTTGCAACATCGGTTTAAGTGGAATAAAAAATGTTATTAAAAAGTACAAAGGCAAGACATACAACCAGGATCATTTCAGAGTGTGGGAGATTTGACCGATTGTGTGGGAGTTTTGTCCATTTGTGTGGGGGTTTTGTCCATTTATGTGGAGATTGTGACCGTTGCTATGTGTGGCTGTTTTGTCCATTTGTGTGGGAGTTATGACCGTTGGAGGTTATGACCGATTACTAGTGTGGGGGTTTTGGCTGTGGGGGTTATGACCGTTCGTGTATTTGGGAGATTTGTTCATTTGTGTGGGGGTTATGACCGATCGTGTGGGCGTTTTGACATTTCTTGAGTGTGGGGGTTTTGGCTGTGATGGTTATGACCGTTCGTGTGTTTGGGAGATTTGTCCATTTGTGTAGGGGTTATGACCGTTTGTGTGGGCGTTTTGACATTTCTTGATTGTGGGTGTTTTGGCTGTGGGGGTTTTGACCGGTTCCCATTTTAACGACTTCAGTAAATGTTATGGATATAGACAGGCGCGGATCCAAGGGTAGGGCTATAGGAACTATAGCCTCTCCTTGACCCTCAGGTATACACTGGATAAAATGGGCTTCAATCCTACTTTCTTTACACTGGATAAAATGGCAAACTATGGTTTAGCTTCTCCCTTGATCATATCCTGGATCCCCGGCTGGATATAAATGTACTTGTTTCGTGAAATCTCTTCATAAAATGTTGTTAGATGTTAGGATGGGCACGGAGGCTCACTGGTAGACCTCTTATCTCTGGTGCGTGGGTTCCCTGGTTCAATCCCCGTTCAAGTAAGCTTGTGGTGGACAACACCGTGTCTTTGAGGTTTCTCGTGATATTTCTATATCCTCCCACTTTCTCATTCCACCAATTCGTCCATCATCATTAACCTGCATTTACCATTGTCTCTTTTAGCCTAATGGGCAAAAATGTGGGACGTTAAACTGAAGTATTTCATTTCTGGGCGATTCTCTGGCAAGTGGTTCATTGTCAGTAAATTTTCAAAATTAATTTGAAACTATAATGTTTATGTTTTTCTGTTAAGAAATAGTGTAACTATGTAGTGAGACATTTAAAATCTTTTTCTAAAATATATTTACTAGGTTTTGACCACATAAACTTTATCTGTTGTAGACCATGCTCAATGCTGTTCATATATCCCAATTTTCAAATAATTTTCAAACTGAATTCTAAATCTGTAATTATATGAACAATAGCAAATAATATGAAGTGGACCTTTGGCAAAAATTTGACAATTTTGTTTTAATTAATGTAAGAATTAATGTAATGTAATACCAGAATTAATGTAGTAATGTAATTAATGTAATGTAAGAATGTACCAGAATTAATTTCTTGTAAGCAAAAATCATAGTTTTCTCGTCATGTTTTGCTGTCCCGTGCGTAACGGAAACATGTATTTATCGTCTTTCCTTTGTAATTGTGGAAGATAAAGTACTGAAACTATTGCTCCAAAGTAGAATTATTATTAGCCTGTTAGTGGTACTTATTAAATTTGTTTATTATCCTCTCCTCCTTATTTATTTCATGAGATATAGAAATGTTGTCCCGTGCGTAACGTTACGCACAGAACATTTACAAATTTAGGCAAGGAAATGAATTTTAAAAAAATTAAGTTATTAAGATTTCAACAATAAACTTTTATATTAACTCAAAGAAACATGAATTTGCTGAGAGAAGCTAAACCAAACATAACTATCAAAACCATCTACGTTAAGTTACATAGAAACATTTACCACGAGAATTAAAAACAAATTATCATGACAAAATCACATTTTTTTCTTTTCATTAGAAAGGTAGGTATCAAAGCTGGTTTGACAGTCTTGTAGGGGGCAAATGGATTCGCTTCAAAACTCTTTAGTTCTTTACAAAAACGGCTATTGGTTCTGAAACTTTACAGTATATTCTTTCATCCTTTATCAGTAAATTAGGTGCTTGAAGTATATTTAAAACTTGATCGAATGAGACATAAGATCTGTTCTTTTCATCAAAACAAAACTTTGTACAGCTATTGTCTATGCATTCCAGATTTGTTACTCTAATGTTCCCATCTTCTTCTACATCACTTTCAGACACACATACATACCGATATTTAATCCTATTTCTGGAAGAACCACAATCAAATTTCACTAGGAGAAGTACACCTGCTCTAATATTGACCATTCTGAGCTCGACAGTTGGAGGGTTGGAACATCATTTTGAATATCGTCTTGAAAGTTGTATTCTGAATTAACGTTGCTCTCATCACTTGATGAAAATAACATTCTGTACACTGGCACTCTTTTTGTTTTCCTTGAACCAATCTAACTTGAATTATCCTGTTCTTCTTCACATTTTAGAGTGCTTTTCTCTTCTGAACTGCCAACAACGAAACAATGCGGAATGGTTTTCGCCAAAGGAACGTGAAAGGAAAAGAATTAATCTTTTAACTGACCTATAACGCTGCATCTTCACTTTATTTTTCAGTCTCACCTTGTTCCTATGTTTAAGTCCATATTTTCTAGCCCTTTCAGCGCCACTCGTTGCTTTTGTTTATCGATTCAGTTCATCACTGACAATATTATTTGGAACAGTTACTTGCCTGTGAATCCATATTACTTATTAAAAAACTCACACTAAAGTAAATCTTCATTGTGAAATAACAAACAATCATACCAAATAACTCAAAACCAACTGTTTCCCTTCAATTCACTTTCCCACATTTCACCTGACAATGGCAGCGTTCAAACGACTCAACGTTTGGTAGGTAGCACAGAGGATCGAGCAGCTCAAGAGTTGTACAACATTATGTGGTTTGAACACCACCAATCAGCGCTCAGACAAATACCCCAAAGACGTGGAAATAATACTAAGCGCGTTGCCTATCAAAGTTCGACTTTGATACTTTGGAATGTAATTTAATTCATTTAAATTAAATTATGGATGCAAATTTTTTATGCTTGTTAATGTCCAAATGTTAATCTTAAAATATAAATCTCTTTAGTACGTCATCATCATCATCATCATAGGTATTCTGCCTTTATTGGCAGGTCACTTGCCGCAGCTGAGAAGCTTCCATGCTCCACGGTCCTCCGCTAACTTCTTCGTCTTCGCGTATGATCTTTCTGTTTTTATATCATCCATTAATTGTAGTCTTAGTACGAATATTGCATAATAACAGTCTTAGAACAATCAAACAATTGCATGGTTACTTTTCTATCCTGTGCGTAACGGTGAGTCGAAAAAGAAAACATAATGTGAAGCTAATTAAATTTTGCTTTCCAATTTAAGAATATAATGCATAGTAAGAAGAATGAATGTAGAACACAAGTGATGGCATATAAAATGAAAATACTGCCATAAATCGCAGGGAATGTCTAATGAAATTAAAGTTGTCAAATGAGCTTTTCGTCTGAGTCCAGTGTGTAATGCTTAATTTTGGCTTATAACTCAAATTTGCAATTGTTTTGAGTGTTTCATTTTATTTAACTATGCACTAATAATTTTCCCCCTAATTTTGATATACTTTTTACTTTATTTGGAGTTACATTTTTGTTTTAAAAAGCAGTTTTTGTGAACAAATGTCCCGTGCGTAACGCTGAGAATCACCCTTCCTTAGATTTTAATCATGATGAGGACAAATTGTCTTGATGCTGACGTCTCCAAAACTTAACCAATCAATCGATTAATCAATTTTGATGTTAAAAATGTTATTCGCTATTAACTAAACTCGTAATTTATGCGTAAATTGTGAACGATAATGTTCTTATACGAAAGCTAACCACATGCATTCTCCGAGTTACGTATATAAATCATTTCTGGGTCGAAATTTATGCAAGTTGAATTTTTACTGCAGCTAAAGGTTACGAGACGTCCCGGTTTAGCTGAGAAGAGTGCAGACTACTACATATTTTTCAAAAGCTAACTATTTTTCTTTTGTTCGTTATTCGTAAGTGAACAGAGATAATCAATTGTAAATTACCACAATAATAGATAATGTTATTCTACACCCAAAAATACGAATCGGAAGAATTTTCAGTGTTGCTATCCATAGAAATTGCATTGTGACCAGAATTTGAATTACTCAAAAATCTAGGTTAGAGCAGCGACTAGAAAAATGAACTCAACGGTAATTGATGACTTACCATGTTGTCTTGGTTCCTTGTTAACTACTTTTTAAATAATATCTGTATTTATTTTGTAATAACTTATGTAAGTTATTACAAAATAAATAAGTTATTAGAAAATAAATACAGATATTATTTAAAAAGTAGTTAACAAGGAACCAAGACAATATGGAACCAAGGAGAATCCTAGAAAACTGACGCGACATAATGGTAGTTGTTCATCACAAGGCCCACTGTGCGCTAACCTGGATCGATCCAGGGATCCCATGCACCAGAGGTGACTGACCTACCACTAAGCCACCCCGGCTCTTCATGATAACCAATCAACACCGGGAAATGTTAGTGATCCATCTGAGAGTAGAACCAGGGACCACGCACTGCGAATAAGAAGTCGCGTACGCTTACAAATTGGCTAAGCAGGAGCACAATAACATTTTAGAACTTTTTTTAATGCTCTGTATTCGCACCCACAACTTGTTGAAATCTTCTGAAGGAAGTTTGTGCGAACTAAGTTTTTAACGTGGCGGTACAACACTTGTGATAAATTGTAGCCTGATTATAAAATCAGTGCTAAGTGCCAAAATAAAAATGTTGAGTAAAAAACTCATATTTTAAGTATGATCTGATGGCATATAGGCCCACGTGCATTCTTCTGGCGATTATTTGAACTACCTCCACAGTGAATACAAGATAGCCCGTTGTTCACTGAGCAATGTTAGGCACATAGCCCACATTTTGACAAACCAAAGCTTTCCATTATTTTTTCACTTAGCACGGATTTTATTTTCAATCTACAATTATATGAAAAGTTGTAGTATAGGGGAATAAAAAGTTTTGTTATAGGAGATCACAATTGGAATATACTACATATAAACGGGATCAAGTTTTGATATCAATATAGCCAGAGGGGTGGGCATGAGCGCGTCACTGGTCTACAATGTAGATTTATGAATATCCTTTGAGTAGTATGGTTGAATATAATATACCAATGTTAATAACAGTTCTCACACTTCTGTCCACCGCAGGAGCAGCTCTTTCTGTCGATTTATTCAATACGAGTCCACTTTTAGTTCGCTTTTCTACAAAGTTTCAACACTTTGTGTTAAGATGCTCTTCTTTACGCTCTGAAGAAATTGCCACAGTTGATTAGATAGATTTCTAGATTACGCGACAGATAACCTTTACAAATTGAAAATTTTATACAACGAAAGGCCCCGTTCGAATCGCCACCTGCATCCAATAGATTCAGAACGATTGTCGAGGAAAATTGGTCGCAGGAGGAAGAGCTATGTATCCCGGTAAAAGACTCATAAGAAAACGCTTATATAATGGCAACTAGGAGGAAGAGATGTGTATCCCGACAGATAACTCGTAAGAAAACGCTGATATAATAACAACTAGGAGGAAACGGTGTGTATGCCGATAGACGACTCGCAAGAAAACGGTGATATAATGAAAACTAGGAGGAAAAGGTGTATATCCCGATAGACGACTCATAAGAAAACACACTGATATAATGGCAACTAGGAGGAAAAGGTGTGTATCCCGATAGACGACTCATAAGAAAACACTGATATAATGAAAACTAGTAATTATAAATTTGTTGAATCATTAAAACAAATTCACACGTATTAACTTATTGAGCAATTGAATAAAATAGAATACAACAAATAATGACATGTAGGTAAGTAACAATTAACAACATAATTATTCAATAATTTTGATTTGTGATAATTAATTTATTAACATACAGTCACTGTCAAAAGTCTGAGCACACTATTGATTTTTCAGAATTTTCCAAACAAAATACACTATTCATACAAATCCTGTTTGTTGGACCTGTTTTGCAAAATAAACATCATTGTACACATAATGAAAAGCAAGTACACTGATATTGAGACAAATTTATTGAGGAAGTTTGCGTTCATCGAAGTGTCGATCCTTAGCCTTGATAAGAGCTTCACAAATCCCAAGGATTTGTTAGATACATTTATTCAACAGCTGTGAAGTACCTTTCATAGATATTCAATGTTCGTTGGCATAGTTCACCGACTGTGATGTGTCAAGTAACTGTGAAGTGACTATAAGATAATTGTGTAACTCTTGATTTAATTTGCTAAATTCAATCTTATTATTTTATTAAGTTACGTTTATCTACAACAGAATCATGAACTCTTAAATTTCAAGAAACAATTTTTTTTATTTATGATGTACATTTGTAGACGGGTTGGATAAGCATGTATTTTCTTAATGACTATTACTGAAATTGCTAATAAACACGACTGGTTTCCTTCTTGCTTTTCCGCATTCCCTTCCGCCTAGCTTGATGCTTCCTAGTTGATTGAATGAAGCCGCAGTTTACTGCTGAGCAAAACCACGGAAGACACGTCCACACAGGGTATTAGCCATAAGTTTGGATAAGTGCAGGACCGTCGTGAAAAGCAGAACGCACCATTTGGAGAACGACCAACTCCATGTCTTGGAAATGCCATTCTGAAGGTTCATCGCTACAGATTCACTTGAGTTAGACACCTGACTAGTTTAATGGAGATGAAGGAGAACATCGTTAAAGACATACCGTGACAAGAGAACTCTACGCCCCTAGCAGTTCAACAGGATTGGGATCCAATTGTTAGCTGATTCTAGTGTATCCAGATTCTTCCAGGGAAAAGCATTCGTCAACCCAGATGACCAGGAACGACCCCAGTCTCGTTGGAATTGTCAGGCTAGTGCTCATCCCTTGTCTTATAGTTTAAACCTCTCTGTCTCTCTCACCTTTCCTTCAACTAGTCATTTTTTTAAATATAAAATTGAAACATTTGAATTTTATTTAAATTCAACCATAACTTTTACAGTTAAGTACCGTGTTGAGCATCAGTTTTATCCCCAATTGTTACATTCATTCTATGAGTATTTAGAGATTGTTCTGAGCTGCAAACTGATGGCACATTTCGACACACATGTTCCACAAGGGCTCGATGGGTGACAAATCGTAATATTGTGGGGGCTATCCATTTTTGTGATAATGCAAGTCCGTTCGTTGCTTTGCAGATAATTACTACATAACTTGGAAGAATGTTTGGCATTGTTATGCTGTTGTAGTACAAAGTTACGGCCCAAAATCCGCGTTCCTAATGGAATTGCATGCTTCACTTAAATGTTATGATATACTTTGTACGTTTTTGTTAATTGTTCTGTTGATTTGATTGAAATCCCTAACTTACTTATCTGTAAAACATCTCAACACAATGACACACTATCTTTGCCGTCTTTTATTGTAGATATTGTAAAGTCGGGATAAAAATGCTTTTCGAATGGGCGACGCAGAAACATCTTGGCGTTAGGAACTGTAAAGTTTAAATTCGTATGCAAGCAGAATAACCTCTTCCATTGCCATCAGTCCAGTCTTTTATGTTTTTGCCTAAAAGTACCTTTCTCCGGTGTTTCCTGTTCGAAAAAGTTGTATCGTTCCTGCAGTCGCACCTTGCAAGACCATAAATCAGCAGGTTTTGGACCATTGTCTCATCTGATAATGATTGAGAACAACTTTTCTCTAGTTCTGTTGCTACTTCTGGAGCGGTTAAGTGTTTTTTTCATTTGCTTTTGTAGTTCCATATGAACTGATCCTTACGAGACCTTCTTATTTCTGGAGGACACGTTTGTTTTCGTGAGTGCAGATATAGATTATAGACCGTTTATAGGTTTTGTTATATGAATCATGTAACACAAACACTATTTGAGATATAAGACGTGGGTGAACTAGTGTTGCTACCCATGAGAGTCATGAAATTTCTCATCTCGTCTCAATTTTGAAGTGAAAATTCTCGTCTCGAAAACGAGACGAGAATCGAAAGAAGACAACGAATTTCTCTTTTAGTGGGCAACACCAATTATAGTTTGTTTCTTGAGCCGAAGTGCAGTTCGTATATAAAGCTTGTATCTAGCTTGCTTGGGAAACATGCAAGCATGCAGCAAGCTGGATTCCAGTAACAAAGTTATATGGGGACAACCTTGGATTCAGTGTTCCATTCAAGCTTGACGCAAGCGTATTTACAAGTCAAGTTAATATCCAATGAATGGCCATGAAGCTATGACGCTCTACGTAAGATCTAAAGTATCGCTTGCAAGTACAACAAAAGGCAGATTGTATGAAAACATGAGTTTCAAGTGCAAGCGTAGAAAGCCAAAAGCCAAGCACGCGCCAACTGGCAGAAAGCTTTCTTGCTACTAGAGTCTTGTTTAATATATATATACATATAGTTTCTTAAATATATATGTTATACTTGATCCAAGTTCCCAAGACCAGCTTCCTTGTTTATACATTGCCTGAATCTGTTTCATATTAGCCATAGTATTAGGAACAAGAAATAGATACAGTGTGTGTAAAGGTTTGCAAACCGGCAAATGTGGTCAAAAGGGGATGAAAAGAGAATGGGACGCTGTTGTAAAAATCAGCATGGGAACTTGAAAGAAATTTGCCGAGTTACACTTTTGTTGAGTGAATGCCCTATTAGTGGAGCGTAAAAGTCAGCAAGCGAACTTGAAAAAAAAAATGCCGAACTACACTTGAGTGAACGCACTATAGGTGGAGCTCCAACACCACAAATTACCCATTCCTAACGTTTTGATCCAACTCCAACAACAGATGGATTCGGGCCCTCGCAACCAGAATGAGCTTCAGTCTCAATCCTGCTTCTGGACGCGATGGTATTGGGAATTCATCTATTTCGAGTGGCCCCACGAGAGTAGCCACTAACGCTCTCGTCTGCGGTGCGAGCGGTCCCGGGTTCGATTCCCGATGGGGAAGGTACTCGGTCAAAAAAGTGTCAAAAGCTTCTTTCAAGCCAGTTATTTTGAGTGAGGTTTTCCTGGGTTTTCCTCACCCAAACCAGGCAAATGACTGGGTGGTACCGAACATATGGATCCCAGGGCACTTCCTTCCTTCCCCAATCTTTTCTTCCTTCCGAGAAATCTCAATCCTAATCAATCCTAATCGTCTATTTGGGATTAGGACAAATCTCTCCTACCCCTACAGGGAGTGCAAGGTTTAAGTGCGACCAGAACATTGCAATCATTATAGGAATATAAAAGATATTTTAAAGAAAATTAAGAGAATGGGATAGGTAATTCCTTTTTAGTCTATCACCAGCCTATTTGTCTTCCTTCCTTTCTAAAGGAGAAGATGAAAGAAAACAAATAAATGAAGCGAATAAAAAAATAATAGGACTGACAAAAGAATGAAAAGGAAAAATACAAATGTAGATTACGATAGCGTGATGTGTAGCGTGCGTGAAAATTGGGAGAAGAACTGGGAAAGAATTCAAGAAGGGGCAACAAAAGAATAAAAGAAAGAAAATCGCGTTGTATAATTCGACTTTTAAAATGACCTTTCTTTGTAAAATTTGTTTCTCTTGAATTCATCGCCTATTTCTTTATTTCCCGTTTCTCTTTTCGTCTTACATCCTTTATTTCATCCTTTGTTCCATTCTTTATTCGTTAGCTTTTTGTAAATTTTTCTTTTCCAGGGATGCTCTTGTAGTTTTTGCTTTTTTTCCTTCTTTTCCTCGCGAACTAGAAAACAGTGTTGCTAAACTTCTAAATCACAATTTGCTTCAATATAAAGGGTGTTAGGAAGAAATGAAATCTTTAAGTTTTACGTCTCGCGTTTACTGAAATTTTAATTTAAAATTAAAAAAAAAAATGTGCAAGGCTTGCACCTAGATTCAATTTTGTCATGTCTATCTTTTTTTTTTTTTTTTATTTGTCAAACCATGTTTCGCAGAATTTTCGCCGATAACAAAAGAAATATAAGAAGAAACAAGTAAAAATCCTCCCTCCGAGGTACATTAGCAGCGCCGTTTATTCTCAACTCTGGAGGAAGATAGATCACGTGCCTGACAGGCGACTGGCCAGGAAATTTCTAAAATGAAGTATAATTGATTGTTATCGGAGGTCGGACGGGAAAAACGGTGAAAGCAAATCCTGCAATTCAAGTTAAAACTGTATGCTAGTGTGCTTCCAGGAATTTACAAGAGTTCGTTCCAAGAAGCTGGCGACAATTGCAATATCATAGCAGGTAACCTAAGCTTTCAAAGAACTTCGCTTGTTCAACTGAATGACAGGAGGACAGTACTCGAGTATTGCAGTTGCAAAACGCACGTGTTCTGTATTGACCGTCGAAGTTAGAAATGGCTCCGGTTGCCTCAACTTTATCCGCGAAATTGCGGTCGTTGGTAAATATCGATGATACGTTTACTACGGACGGTAAAGTGGTGTTGTCCCAAGTATGTGATAAAAAAAAATTGGATGTTCAATGAAATCTCAGTTAGAACAACATGTATGAACAACATGTATGAAGCGCACTCCATGCAAGAAATAAAAATTTGCGAACTGCAAAAAAAAAAAAAAAAAAAAAAGTACTCTTGACACAAATGCATCAAGATACTTCAGTGAGTGAGTTTTTCAAAGACTTGTGCCAAGCAACGATAGCAGCAAACATTCCTTGGAACAAAGTTCAAGTGCCAAAATACCGTGCTTTTGTGGAGAAGTACTGCGGGCTTCGAATTCCTGACGAATCCACTCTTCGAAAGTATTACCTCGAAGTTTGTTATGGAGAAGCTATAGATACCATTAGGGCAGAAATAGGTAGTTCACATATATTTGGATTTCTGTGGATGAAACAACAGACGTTTTGGAACGTTATGTAGCAAATTTAGTGGTTGGAAAGTTAAGTGAAGATGCTCCATCTAAATCCTATCTTATTGCGAGTAAATTGATGGAACGCACGAATCATTCCACGATTGCTCGCTTTGTAAACGATGGTCTTAAAGTGTTGTGGCCGGCAGGAGTTCAGAAAGAAAAAGTCCTTGTTCTTTATACAGACAGTGCAGCGTACATGTTTAAAGTGGCTAGAGCACTTACAGTTTTTTACCTTCACTTAATTCATTTCACCTGTATGGCCTATGCTCTTCAGCGTGTTGCTGAAGAGGTGAGAGACAGCTTTTACGAAGTAAATCAACTAGTTTCTTCCACGAAAAAAATGTTTGTTAAGGCGCCACAACGTATTCAAAGTTTACAGAGATCAACTGCCAGACGTGCCACTTCCTCCGGAGCCTGTGCTAACGCGATGGGGCACTTGGACACAGGCAGTGCATTTCTACAATGAACATTTTCAAAAAGTTAAGCCTGTTGTTCATTCATTTCCATCGGAGTCTGCTGTGTCAGTTGGCATTGCTCAGTAACTGTTTAATGACTCAAAAGTAGCGTGTGATATCGCATACATTTTGGTTGGCTACCTACAAGCATTAAAAAGCTAGAGACTGTTGGGCGGCCTCTTCCGAAATCCATGGAAATCATAGAGGATGCAAAGAGACTGCTGCAAGATGTGTGGGAGATGTAGGAGAAAAAGTTCGAAAGAAACTAAATGCAGTGCTGGAAAGAAACCCGGGTTACGACAGCCTATTGGCAGTGTGAGATTCTCAGTGGTGAAACAAGAGCTCCCCTGAAGATATTTCCCCCAACTACATCTCCCTGTTGAAATACGCTCCTGTTACCTCATGTGATGTAGAGAGATCATTCTCTGCATACAAGAATATTTTATCCGATCGCCAACAAAACTTTACTTCTAATCATTTGGAAATGCAACAACACACAGTTGAACTGCAGGCACATCTTTTGTAAGTACTTTATTTCAAATTTAAGATGTTCATTAGTGGAAATATTCTTCAATCTTAGTTCAGCTGGTATTTTTTAAAAGATATAGGACTGCTTTTCCCTGCATGAAATATATATATATATATAACAATACATTTCGTCTTAAGTTGTTTTTAGTTTTTAAATTTGTATATTGCATATAATTCATTTCAAGATTGGGCCGTGGTGACGGATGCACATTTAGTGTAAAAGGTTCTAGATTTGAAACGGGACCACACCACACCACACCACATGAGATTTCTGACGTACAAATGCCGTATGCATTGCTCTCGGGGCTTTCCTGTTTCTTTCTAGCCGATTCACATCTTTCTTCATTCGCGTCTGATTTTTATTATCCTGCAATCATTCACGTCAGTGACGTATGGCTGTCTCAGCTGTTCAAGCATTTCACTTCATTGGGGACTTGCATTAAGCAGGATAAAGTGTAGTAGATTTTCCTTTTTATTTTCATAATTCTTTTAAATATTGCATACTCATACGCGTGTTAATGTTACGTTTTCATAAATATGTAACATATGTAATATTACATAGTCTTATATAATATTATATATTTCTTACAACTTAACCGATTTTTGTTACATATTTATGTGCATATTTAGGGAGTCGATATTACATAAAAATCCGGACTCTAATGATGAGAAACTAATAAAAATGGTGGAATGAGAAAAGTGGGAGGAAACGGGATAATCCCGAGGAAACCCACGCACACGGTGTTTGTTCACCACAAAGTTAACTTGGTGCGAGCTGGGATCGAACCAATGAACCCATGCACCAGAGGTGAACGGTCTACCACTGAGTCACCGCAGTCCTAAAGTGAGTTACACAAAAATATGAACAAAAAATCACAAACTGGGTGTACAATTGCATCATTTCTGAGTTACAGTCCGCCGAAAGTTGGTTGGAACGATATTAAACGAAATATCGGAGAAAGTTGGGTAAAAAAAAAAAGGTTTCAGTAAAACTAACTAAGATATCTTCAAGAATGTAAACTGAAAGTATTTGAGAACAAGATCCTGAAACGAATACTCGAACCCAAGAGGAACTGAACTGGGGAATGGCGGAAACTTCATGACGAAAAACTACATAATTTATATCGTTTACCAAACATTGTTAGGGTTATCAAATCTAGGAGGCTCATGTGGGCAGGTCGTGTAGCTAGAATGGAAGAAAGTAGAAACGCTTTCAAAGTCTTGACTGGAAGACCAATCGGGAAACGAGCATTAGGAAGACCTAGGCGCAGATGGGAGGATAACATTAAGATGGATCTGGCAGAAATAGCAATACAAAATAGTAACTGGATCCAGTTGCCTAAGGATAGAAGTCAATGGAGAGCTTTTGAGAACGCGGCATTGAACCTTCGAATTCTATTGGCCACAGAGTAAGTTAGTTAGACACTGTAGATAGATATCCTCATTTGGAAATAAAACGTTGAATATGGGTATTCCAAGTAGCCATTCTTTCATTTTCTTACTCATATGGAAATTATTACAATTGTTGGTACTCTAAAGAGAAAAAAAATAGACAAGAGATGGATTACATATTGAAATGTTAATCAATTGCAAGGACACAATAAATCAATTAAAATGAGAATCAGTAAATACTTCTTTCACCCTTGGTGAGTTTCCATCGCAACGCAAAACTGCCAAAGTCATTCCAAATTTATATGGGGGAAGGTAAATTAGTCCATGTAATTACAGACTTATATCTATATTAAGTTATGTTTGCAAAGTAATTGAGAAGTGTGTACTTATTAGAATGATAAATCTTAGGGATTCTATAAATTACTTTTGCAATTATTAATATGATTGCAGGAAAAAATCGAATACCTTGGGTGCTATAACTGATATAGTAGAAATTCAACAATATCTGGATAACAGTAAGCTTGCAACACAATTATTTATTGATTCGAAGAAAGCATTTGATACACTCAGACAAAACACACTGCTAGAGAAACTAGATAATATTGGATTTAGAGGCATATATCTTTCTTGGCTTAAAAGCTGTCTAATAGGTGACAATATGCCTTAACAAGTGGGAAAAAAAACAATGATGCAAAACTAGTATATGGTGTTCCACAAGGATCCATATTGGGACCGTTGCTCTTCGTAATCTATTGGAATAAACTACATCTACTTAAACTAACGTAAGAGGTAAAATAACTTTATTTGCTTATGATAGAGCTACGCGTTATAAAGCAGACACTATAGAGAATTGATACATATTAAGAAAGACATTATACGCTATATCATTGATTATGTATAAAACTTCTTTGTCTCTAAAGCTAGAAAATCTAAATTGTATAATTTTTCACAAGCCGTTGTCAAAGATAATTTTTGCTCAATAAAATTGATATTGAAAACTAGGGTGGAAGTTGGTTGGGGAACGCGGCGTAGGATCGACACTGCGTACGATCGAAAAATTCAGCTCAAAACCTGTTTTGATCCTACACAGTTTCGATCGTACGCAGTTTCGATCCTACGCAGTTTCGACGCTACGCAGTTTCGACCGTACGCAGTTTCGATCCTACGCAGTTGCCCTGAAATAATTTAAGTTTTAATCATGCGCTCAAAAAATATATATATTTTTTCTCTCTCTTTAATTTGTTTAACCTGTGCAGCTATAAATTAAGAT